>NW_023998417.1:11482454-11551247 GCF_014805625.2 Glossina fuscipes
ATTGCATTTTTTGATACAAAAAAGCTTTGCTTTAAAAACTAATAAAAAATAAAAATTATATAAAAAAAATCTTAAGAAAACAATATTTAAAGAAGAGGTTTTTTTTTTTTTTTTTTTTTTTTTTTTTAAATATATACTATAAGCGTAATTGTGCGTAAAAAGTTTTCAACTTTACGTGAATTTGCAGATAATTGTTTTCAAGTTCAAATTTGGTTCATTTTTCTTTCGGGGGAAATATTATTACTTTTTCTTTTTTTTTTTTTGAAAAAGACCGAACCGTTTAGTCTAATAACTTACGGTGGTTGCGTTACGATGTTATAATAATCAGTAATATATAGCTTACAACAAAAACGTTTTTACACACATGCTTTTGTTGAAGAGGAAATGGAGAAGCTGAGAGAGGGGGGATCGAATGATAATATCGTAGTGCTATTAGGTTATTAGGATGATACATGGAGACCATAAAAATTACATTATAATGCACACAAACTAAATTTTGTTTTCCATTGTTTTAAAAAAGGCCGAAAGGGATACAAGGAGAGAAAGAAAGCGAGGGAGAATTTTTTTTACACAAACTCTAAGGGACATTTAGACTATACATAAATTCAACTAAAGAAACAAAAAAAAAAGAAAAAAAAAACAAAAACAAAAAAAGTCTTACATGAATATATAAAATTAATTATCTAAGTATCAAAAATAAATAATAATTCGGTATTTGCCGTAAAGTTTCAATTGAGTGCAAAGAAGTTGCTGCAGTAACAAGTTTTTTTTTCTTAACGCGGTAACTAAAAGGATGAGTAAGGGACTGTGGACTTTAGGATGGGGAAATTGGGAAATTGTTGTATAAAAAATCATAGTAAAAAATAAAGTCATTTTTTTGGGGGGGGTTGGACACAGTAAAAAAGGAATCAACAAATAATGCAAAAAAAAAAAAGAAAAACTAATTAATATAACAATATAAGTGACGACGAAAACGACGACAATAACAAGTACTCAAATAAAATATTTTTTTTTTTTTGTATGTGTGTATGGTGGTGGCGGTCAATGCAGGCAATGTAGGCGGGATATATAGTCATTTAAGAGAGTTACGGTGCATGGTGACGGCAGCATTACTTTGTAACTTAGACCATTAGACGCGAACGAAATTTTTTTGTACGCTGCGTTGTACCATTAGCACCGTCACTATTCCATGATTTCGATTTGGAACGAAAATGCCGGTATTCATCGTAGTAAGATGGTTCCAACATGGGTCGATAGGCGTGCGGTTCACATAGATCAGCGTAATTTTCGAAAAACTCCTTGTAACCATTGTGTAATAAATAAACTTCCGGATAATCAAGAGCCGGATATGAGCTTGTATTGCGAGCGCGATCGTGGTTTCTTAAGAAGCGTGACAATTTGGGACCACGTTCTGATGAAAATTCACAATGAAATATAATAATATTACGTTTGCTAGCCTCTGCGTGTCCTTTGTTACTCTTTTTTTGGGTTAGAAATTCTCCAATAATTTGCTCCTGCGTATACAAGTTCTTTGCCCCACGAATATGACCGCCATCGAACTCGTACGGATAACGACAGTCTATAATTTTGTAAGTGGTAATTTTGTCATCGTATTCTCCTTTCAATAAACGCGCAACAGTACTGCAGGATATTGATTTGAGGTCTCGATGACGACCTTCGACGAGTGGTAGGACAAAGGGTCTGCTGAAGTCACCAATTAGATCGGGTTCGTCTTTATTGTCGAATCGAGCCAGGGCAGACATAATCTCTGCATCATTCATCGATATACAGCGACGTAAAATATTGGTAGCTGCTAGCGGAACAGTAGGTTTATATGCAGGAATAACATTGGGAATAGGAGCGGGCGACGCAGGACCATTGCCAGCAATTCCGGTAAATGAGCCATCGAGATTTTCTTTTTCAGCGTTGCGGTGACGTTTTGGTTGTATGGGTGAGCAGCTATTTGATGGCGGGTCCGGGCGCTTAAAGCCACAACTGCTGGTGTGACGTGATGGGCACGGGGTGTTGCTATTGCTTTTGCTGTGGCCACTAATGCCGGTATTTACTACCTCGGGAGTCTTTGGTTCATGATACGATTGCGTATTTTCATTCATACTAAGACAGCGACGCGCCGAAGGACGACGGGTTTCCGGCGGTTTGGGAGGCGAATTCTTTATAATACGCCCGCTAATCAATGAATTCATATTACTTGGAAAATTGAGGGCCACATTTGGCTGATCCAATGATTCCATTTCAAAAAATTCCTTATATTCATCATCCAAAGACGATTCCGTCGAACCAGACGACAGACTTTGAAGTATACGAAATGCTTTGGCTGGTGTTTTTGAACTTGCCGAGGTGCTATCTGCTTTTTGCGATTTATCAGACTTAGATACCTGACCATGAACAAGGCGAGCTTGTAAGGATTTTGGTCGTTCCACCACTTGGAAGCGTTGTGGTGAACCTTCGGGCGATAGTAATCTCATTAAAGGCGGACTTGCGTTAAAAAGCCGATCCCTAGTTGTCGTTTCGTCGTCATAAAACGACAACTCATCTATGACCATATCTTGCATCGAAGAGTCCATATTAAGACGCCGCATGGAGCCCGGTCGAGGGATTTGAAAACTGCAAATATGCAATAAGTTATAAAATAAATTTTTTTAACTATTAACAAAGTAAAAAAAAAATATGTATATATTCGCCATACACTAAGATGCGGACTTTTAAAAGAATATTATCCTTAAGAATAATGAAACACTTCCGAAAAGTACGAGATTGCGCGAGTACGCTCATGTTGAAGGCAAGAACACCAAACTAGAACTGACTGCATAGCTAAGCGGGTGTTATTCGCCAGACTGACGCAGTTTGCTATTGAAAGATATGTTGAAAAGAGGGTTCATTCAACTCTCTATTTTCTGCTGGTTGTTGTTGTTTTACTTTACCACAGACAAAGAATTAATGATCGAAACACAGTACGTTCACATTAAGGGTTGATTGTTGCCGTTTTAAATTATGAGAGCAGAATTGAACTATTTCCGAACGAGCGTTGGCAAGAAATGGGACCGGGACAAAAACGCCATGTGCTTGTTTAAAAATCTTCGAATGTGTGTAAACAACAGGAGAATTAAGAAATAATGCGAAATATAAGGACAGTCAGAGAGACAGACAAACCGTCGCATTGATATTTTCACTTCACAGTAGACGCGTTAAAATTGATCTTTTTTTTGTTCTAAAATAGCCATAATATATATGTGCATGAGTATGCTCGTACTTATAGGTCTCAGTGTATGTTTGCAAATAAGTGGGGGAAGCCCTTTTCACGCTACCTTACACACAGGCGGACGCATAATGCAAACGTTGTACACATTTGGCCAAGCGAAACAATAATAAATATGTAAACAAACTTAAACCTCGCATATATTATCAACATGTCGTGTTAGTATGTGCTAAAGCAATAGTTAAGTTGGCCATATATATGAAGGGAGTTTTTTTTTCCACTTTGCGGAAAAAACATAATAAAACTTATCGAAGCAAAACTTAAAGCACATCTGCTTTTTATTGCACGGCAGGGTTTAGTGGCTGACTGGCACACGATTATTGGGTCAGGTCCAGAAAAGCGACAACAACAACAATAATCATCAAAAAAAAAAAAAAAAAAAAAAAATGCTTGCAATAGTGCTAATAAAGCATCACTCACAACTACATTTACGTGTACAAAACACATGTACATTTTCATTTGTATGAGGCCGCGTAAAGACACCGGTTCTTAATTTTATGAATGAAACCACTTTTTTTTTTTTGCTGTTATATTTATGCTGCGCAATGATAAAGTTAACAAACGGGCTCCATGCACAACAAACACGGATAGCACACACTATACACTCACTATAGACAACAAAACACGCAAACAATTAAGAAAAGGCCCAAATTCAGTGGGCAGAGCTTTGCTCAAAGAACAAGTATGTGGGAAAAAGCTTTTCATTTTGTTTTTGTTGTTTTGTTTGTTGTCGACTAAGAAGAAGAAGAAGAAGAAAGAACTTTTGCTTTCATTTGAAGGCCGCCTTTTTGCAGTCGCATACATACATGCACACGCGCGAAAAAACATATGTATATACATATGTTACTGCAGAGATTCTAACTTACAAAAATATCATATTTGCACATATGGGAGATACGAATGCTCGGTCGTTCATTCGTTCGCTCTATTATTCAAGTGCATTAAAGAGAACGAAAACACAGGGAGATATTTTAAAAATTGGCTTGCAACGAAACTTCTCATACCTATCGGGTATAATTCGATGGGTTTTAATTAAAATTTGTTCAAAAAAAAATTCAAAACAATTTCAACTCTTGCAGAAAAATTGTAAAATTTTTTCTTTTTTCTTGTTTCCTATTTATTTTTATTTTTTGTGTTTAAGCGAATTTCACCCATTTGGGAGATACTTATCAATAAGAGCTGATGGTAAAATTTATAGGATTTTTGTTATACTTGATGTGAGCCATATGTGTGTGTTATATGTAAAATTCAAAATATAATTTTTCACTTTAGCTTCGCTTTCTTTCTTCCTCAGTCTATTTGTGAATTTTCGGTTAAAAATTCTAAAAGTTTACACTTTACTTTATAAATATTTCAATCAAAAAAATTAATTATAGTAAGTGCATTTGTGTTGGGGGCCGCCATATAATTTCCGTCAAATTTAACCATATAACCATCTGTGTGCGGACGACGATGGGTTGTTAATAAAAATGTTTTGGCATTTTTCGTTTCTTTTCGATTATTTGTAGAGGTGTTTAAAGCCGGATAAATATCACTTTCAAACTTGATCATACACGGATCTTAAAGAATGAATACAGAAGGTTTAAGGAAATTATAGTGAGAGCTACCGTCCTACGGTGTAAATCAATTCGCTGAAATTGCCTTTAATTTTCTATCTCATCTTAGAGATACTGGGATCCTAATTTTTCACTTGTATATCACAAAGCACACTTAAAAGATTAATACTAATATGCCCGGTAAGAGGGAATGCTACTTTACCTTTGGTAATCCATGGCTATGTCGACGGACTCCTCGATTATAGATTCCCAAAGCATTTTGAATTCGGAACGAATTTTGTGAATGATTTAATTTGGGAAAACAATTAACTTTTTTTCCTCAGGATTTTGTCTTGCGACAACTTAGCAAAAATTGCTACAAAGCAATTCCTTTTATATGAAATTTTGAATTTTTTTTTTCGTTTATTTAATTGTAAACACGAAAATTTCATCAAAATTTATATTTTTGATTAAATATCCTTTTCATCGAAAAACCAATAATTTTTTTAAAGTTTATCATTTGGTACAAAACAAAAAAAAAAGCCGGCGGGTTTGGTTTTATTTGGAATAGAAAGATTGTGTTTTTCTTTTTTGGAAATTCATGTCCTTTGAAGCATACTTTTTTCCTTTTTATATTTGATTAATAATTTTTAAGTACAATTTAGATGAAATTTTGTTTAATTTTCGAATATCCCTTTTAAGCAAGGCAGGCAAGCGGCAGGCAGCAGGCCAAGCAGGAAAGTTATTAAGTGGTAATCAATTTGCTCAGCTGCCTTAACGAACACCACACTACAACGATCAAGAAAAGAACTCGAAATGACTGATTCTTCAATTGTGTGTTCTGTTTATATACTCCGTCTGTCTTTATTGTTTAGGCAGAAAGTTTTAAGTTTTATTTTTCTCTCATACACTCATAGGGGGATATAGAGTAAGCATGCATATATATTGAATTTTGTCTACCGGCAAAAACAAAGTTACTTCAATTTGTGACTTATATGAGAGAGAGTAAAAACAAACAGCAGCGGCAATCAGCTGTGTGTATGAATTTACGAAACGAGCCAGAGAAACAAACAAATTCTCAGAAAAAATCTTTGAGCATAGATGGGGCTCTCGTTTTTGATTTTTGTTCTTGTTATTATTATTATTATTATTAGTTAGTTAGTTAGTTAGTTGTTTTTGGAAGCGAAAAGAGAGAGAGAACGAGTTTAATTGAGCCCTTTCTCACATATTTATCATTTACTTAAAGTTAGTTATGTTAGTGTTAGTGCAAAGAAAATAATTGTTGTTTTTATTCTGCTTTTAGCACAATTCAAATCAAATCATATGATTTTTGTTATTGCTTTCGCATTAACATAACAAGTACGTGCTACTACTATTATTGCAATTAACATGTTTTGCATCTATCTCTTTTTCTTTCTCATTCATATCTTATTCTTCTTTATACATATGATCAACATTTTACGGTGACATATGATATGAAAGGCAGTAACAAAGAGAACAAGTAACTCGATGAGAGAGTGGTAGAACAAGTGCAGACAAAGCTCAACAAAAGAATGAAAAGAAAATAAACAAAAACAATATCAAATAAAAAGACAAGGAGAAGAAATAGCTAGAGTCGCCTTAGAGAAAAGTAACAAAATCATGGTAAAAGAACTCAGGCAAGGAGTGAGAATTTGTGCGCATTCCTTAAAAATCCGTTGTAGTTACTTTTGCTTGTGTTAGCTGGCTCGCCTTATTCAGGTTCATCATCATGGTAGACACGATATTTAACAAGGAGGTCTTGCTAAATTCGTGCCAACAACCAATGATAGCAACAACAAAATCAACTATCAAAAGAAGAAGAATCTCTGCAAGTCATCAGCTGAGTTGAGCTAAAACCAAGGCTTTGGCTTTGGTTTGCTTTGCTAAGGTTTCCATTTTTATATATATATGCATACACATATGCATAAGCATATATGTGCACATAATTATTTACCCCGTTTTTGCTTCTCCAAGCATTTATAATATAAAATAATTTTATACATATATTTAGATATATACATCAAAGATTCATTATAGAGTCAATGCATATATATACATCTAAACAGGATAGAAATTGAAAAAATAAATTATCTTTGTACATTTTGTATATATAGATATATATATATATAGATATATATAGATATATTATACATAATATGTATACAGGGAAGTGTTTATTTAAACGATATAGGAATTTTAATAAATGTTTAATTTCTATGGGCTCTTATTTACACCAACGTAATATGCATAACATGCTAGGCTTAATCTTCTTTGGACGACAAATTTACATAGTTTTTTTCGAAAAATTTATGCAAAGTAAAGGTAGGTAAGATTTCAATGGAAATTCCTCTCTACCTAATAAAACTGAAATTCTGTAATATTTTCTATGTTCCTAGATATCTATTATAACAGGTTTCCCTTAGTTAAAGGAATTTCCTTTGATTTAATTCTTTATTTAAAAAAAAATAAAAGAAAAAAGCACGCACAAACATATAAACACAAACACTTAAACACATAAGCACAATATAAATGAAAAAAAAAAAAAGCACAGGCATATATAAATTTCTATTGCATTCCTTTTCTTTACCAATGAATGCAAAAAAAACTGTTTGAGAACAAATAGATAAAAAAAAAAAAAGAAAAAAAAATAATAATAAAACAGACGTAGACGCAAAAATGTTGCTGCTGTGGTATCCACTTCTTTAAGCTAAGGAGGCTGTGCAAAGAATGTTAAGCAAAATTTTGGCGCGTAAGCTTTTATACCCGACAGCTCCAAGCCCAAAAAAGCCCACAAAAAGATTAACATAAATTCTCCACCATATTTATATTACGCTCTTTTATACTCTTCATAATTTTTTATGTAAAAGCAGAGAGGGAAAGAGAAAAAAAAAGAAAAGAAAAAGAGAGCTTGGGAGAAAAGTAGTAAAGCGTAGGCCCCCCGGTTCTTTATACATATATTTCGGGAGTTTGTCGTTTTGGAGCACATCATTCTCATCATTTCTCGCAAGACGAAACCCCACAACACAGGTAACCAACAAATCGACCAACCAATGCTTGCTTTATTACTAAGAAAAATAAAACTAACAATCCTCAAGTTCTCACTAAACATTTAAATGTGTGTGCGTTTATATATGTATATGTTATGTATTTTAAAACAAAGAAATTCCAAAGTAAAAAGACGACACAACCTCAAGCAAGTCTACAATAAAAGTTTTTTAGCAGCCGAGTTCAGCAAGTTTAAGAATCTGCACATATATATATATATATATATGTATATGTATATGTGCATGCACATATTAACGCATAGTCTGCACCAATGTCAGCTATAAAAAGGCGGCAAATCACTTCAAAAGCACATGAAAACTAAGAAAAAAGAACCATGAGAGAGACCAACAAAGGACTCAACACAAGCAAGAACAAACAAATACTAATCAAAAGCGATTTAAATAGCAGCGCAGTAAACTAAAAATATTATAGAATATATTGCCTACCGACCATATTGTATATATATATACGTAAAGCGTAAAAAGTGCAAATTTTGATGAAATTTTCCGCTTGAACTTTCCTATGGATACCGCCCACGCAAACAAAATATTATTACAATTTTTCGAATTATCGATCCTCAGCTAGATGGCATATTAAGAGCAGCTTAGCTGACCGCCTGTGTTGAGTTGGCAAAGGAAATCTTTTAATGTTCTCTTTAACGCTTCCTCTACAACTTTTTCTTAGTTTTAATAGTTTTTACATAGAAGAAGAGAGAAAAGGGATATAACGACATTTCCCGAAATCCCTTGTCTGCAAAGCTTTTACATGGAGATATAGAACTCCCCCTTCGGTTTTTCATAAACTATTTAGGCGCTTGGTTCAACCTTTCTTTCATCGATAAACTTTTCATTGACACTTATAGATAATGCGATATCTAATAATCTACATATGTGTGTGTACGCACAAATAAATAAGATAATTATGTATGCGCGAGCAAATAAAAAATTGACGATATCTATACAGAAAATGTTAAAAATTAAATAAACAAAGTTTTTCTCAATTGTTTTTCTCCTTTTCTTTTTTTTTTTTGTCTTTACTACTAGTTCAAGTAAGTATACTGATTTTCTTAATTTGTATGTAATAATAAGAAACATACACGAATATCTCAATGTATTTGGGCAAGACGGATACGAGTTGAAGGCGATTTTCATTCGTTCAGTCGCTTGTATTATTGATATCAAGAGATCGTTGTGTCTTTATATCCATTGCATGTGGCATGTTCATTTGAGCAAAGCATTTGTAAAGCTTATAAAGAAGTCTCAAAGAAAAACCAAATCATTAACACATACTCCTGATCACTATTAATATATGAATCGATCTATTTCCCTGATCGCTAAAAGGAGTATACCAAGCTCTTGCGGGCAGGCCGGTCCGATTGGCCAAAGGATACGGCCAAAGTGTCTGTCCAAGCCGTAAATAAAAACAAGAAAAATTTTTATATTCTATGGACGATACCAAAGTGAACATAAAACATTGCTAACACGATATTGTAGAGTGCTAAAATACCATCTTCTTCGATTTTATTTTTGAGATAGCGATGGTCGTGCCACCGTGATACCAATGGAAAAATTGGCATATCCTTTAAGTATATAATACATCAGCAGCTTTTTGCTGTCGATTTGGGAATAAATCAACGATAGGTATAAGAACGTTTGTTCCTACAGTTGTCATCTTTCTATATGTTATGAAATGCACCATTATTTGCTGTAGATATTGTGACTTTTTCGAGCGCCATTCCTGCTCTTTGCAATTCGCGCGAGAGTTAACCAAATAGTTGTTGATTCAGGCCAGAAATGGTCTTGTTTTGTTAACTGGCCGTAGGTAACATCATCTTTTCCAGTGAGCGTAAATTGAATGAATTATCGGGAATTTCAGATTGTGGATAAATTAAAGTTCGCTTACAATACTTCGTTAAATTAATCTAAATTCAAGTGAATAAATCATATGACGAATGTATTCTACTCACTCTTTACTAGTTAAGGGTATTACGTGTGCGTAAATATTTCCAAAAAAAAAAAAAAAAAAAATTAAACCCCGTAAGTATCCAAATAAAAGAGAATGATTTCCGCGAATAGTTTCAAGTAGAAGAAGACTTCATCGACTACAATTTCTGTACGAGTTATATATATATATATATATATATATACATAGACGATCAATATGCTCGTGTATGTGCGTATATATATATATATATGTGTGTGTGTGTGTGTGTGCGTGAATATGTTTGCATACAAACAATAACAACAACTGCTTAAACGATGGGTCGTTGCTTTTGTTTCTCCCCCATCATCATCATCATCATCGTCAGCCTTACATACGATAAATACTGTTTGAAATGTTTTAAGGGGCAGGCGCTTACAAAAACAAAATAAAACAAAACGAAATAAAAAAAGAAACAAAACAAAACATAACATATCCAAATTTTTCGGTTTTTTTGTGAAATAAAAATAAATAAAAAAAGTTAAATAAAAAGAAAGAGTCCATAGAGCAATTGAAGAAGCACAAGCAAGCGTAGAGAGTTTAAACTCGATCTAAAATATAATTAACATATATATATATATACGCATATTGGTGTGGTGGGGGATTAAGAGGGCAACATAGTAAGCCTTCAGAGGGCAACGGGCAGGCAAAGAGCTAACCGCCCCAATTACGTATGTTTGTACATGTAATATATGCATAGGCAGCCATACATATGTCTAACTTGCAGACGACATTTGAGCAGCAACACATCGCTTATAGAATAACTGTTAAAAAAGTAATAACAGAAAAGAAGCCCAACGAAACACACAAAACATGCCGTAAAAGTTATTTTAATTGCAAATTTATTAAGCATTTAGAAAAAAGAACATAAAGGAGAAATAAAGTGTAATACACGCACGCACGCACAGAAGAAGAAATATATGTTATGAAGCGTTAGAAAACCTATTCGATTGCGGTATTAGAACGAGTAAAAGATCACATAGAAAACAAGGTTGTTGATCTCCTTTCGATTCCCCAACATGTGTTATAAAAGTCGATACGCATTTGTATGTTAATATATATTTTTTTTATTGTAATAGATGTTAAGATATGCTACGCAAAACCCTGATATTCTATGAGGAGTCATTTCAATCAGTCGCAAGCTTTAGTATATTTGTGTAAGTGTGTTTGTGTGTGCATGTGTATATTCATAAATTATTCTAAGAATTCTATTTAATAAAATACTAGAACTGTGTACTTTCATCGCCGCCATCGTCGTCATCATTATTATCGCCATATCATTCCCATCCTCATCCTTATCGAAATTCATGATTCATACGACCTTTAGTTGTGTCTCAATTTAGAAAAATATACTTTTTCCTTTTCTCTGCTCTCTATTGCATAATATTTTTCTATTGTAATAAAGTCAAGGGATAAACTTATCGTTCGCGTGTTATTATCTCTTATAGAAAATGTATACTTTTCACTAACTACCTACTCTAGGTCGAAATTTGGATACTGATCACATCATTCATATTAAAAAAAAAAAAAGTTAAATTATAGTTGAAGATGTAGTGAGGCTTTCTAGCTCTAAATCTGCGAATTTATCACACATCTTGGGGGATCTTCCCACAAAAAATGCCCATTACTAGCTAGATGGTAAGTCTTTACATGTCGGCATAGAAATCAAGCATAAGACTAAAGTCTTAAAGCTTTCGGTTTTGTTAAAAACTCGAACGCATTTGAGATTCGAATACGCGGCCATTCTTCAATTGCTAGTCGAGATTGTTTGCTTTCGGCCACTCAGGCGGATGAGTAATATAAATAAAAAGCAAAGATTCCGAAGGGATTTCCCGAAAAGTGCTCCAAGTGCCTTTTTCTGGTTGCTATTGCTTTCTTATAAAGGCATTTCATGGAAGCTGTCTTGAAATGCATGTCATGAAGCCATAGATCACCACATTTATTGAATAGAACCGATATTGCAGCATATGTAGTTATTTTAAATTTTGTTTCAATGAATTTTTTGTTTTTCTGCTGCACATAGGGCATGTTTTTTGGTCGTAAAACACTTTAAAAATTCGTAACTGAGCGCTTTTTGTTCCAAAATTAACAAGTGTGGCATCTGTCTTCCTAGCAGCTTGCTCCCATAATAAAGATAAGCGAAAGGCTAAGATATTTTGCGTATTGGTTCATAAGACACGCCTGTGGGCCTCAACTGAATAGACTTCGTTTAATCTGCAAGGTTGTATTGCTTAATAAACTCGTAGGATGGCACACAAATGTAGGGTGACTATTGAAGAATCTGTAAGGTATTTAAATAGAGTTAATCTTCAAGCGAAGTGTGTTAAAATTTCATGACATTGCGACAGTTATTGGTTTCCAAATTGCAGTTGTTTTAGTCACGCTACACACGATATCCAGATCTCTTCAGTAAGAGCACTTTAGCACTTCTGGTGTGTTCTTCATCTAAAATGCAAGTGCTCTAGCGGATTGAGTTACCCATTTTTTTCACTATACTTACGAACAAAGAAGCATCGTTCGTTCCCTACCATTCCATTATAAGTTTCCTCTGCAGAGAAGCTTTTTCTATTTAAATATTGAGAGACATTACGTGTTGCAAATTATTCTGTTTCTGGGAAAGCAGAAAACACGCCTAGTTTTGAGACAGTAGCTTGAAAAAAAACTTCCTATTCGCCCTTTTGCCAGCTCTGTTAGTTAATAGTGGGTTATTGGTCATGGTAACCTTTATTAAAATCTTCTTAACTAACTCTCGTCTTTGTCTTTGATATATCCAAATTTTAATGGGCAGATCTAGTTAAGTTAATTCAAAAGTCAATTCTTATTGAAAATATTCACAAGGTCTTGCGCGTACGCGTAGTAGTAAAGTGGCAGTAGAGTTTTTTCCATGTGTGCATGTGTCGTAAATGTAATGACAAAATTAGTTTATTTTCATCCCACGGTATGGCGGCTATAAAAATGCCTATAAATATAATATTTGTTATTGTAATGGATATTTTCTTCTTTAATGAATGTTAACAAGTTTTTATTCTTTCAACGGATATTAAATTAAACATATTACGAATGTGTGCGTAGGATTGGATCGCATGAGTTAATTAAAAAATTTGTTAAAGTATTTGAAAAAAAAAAAAAAAAACAGCCGATTAAAATATGTAATTTAAATGTATGTAAATCATATGTACATTACAAGGCATTGAAGTTCGTACAAACGCTGTAAAATGTTCGTTCCGTCTTGTAACGTAATACATCTCAGAGCAGCAGAGTCAGAAATGTTTATATATTTGATGTTTTTGGAAGATCCCCGGTTGATTAATTCATGTTTATGCCGATGATTTCACATGAAGTGAACCTTTCACGAGAGCGATCAACTGAAATAGTAACATATTTTATACAAACGGTCATCAAAGTATTACGTCAGTCGTTGATGGGCCTTTTCTACGTTTCTAATTCATGAGTTTGGAATCTCAATTAATTAATAAAGTTAAGGGATGTATCTCATTTAACTGTATATGCAAATAATGAGCAAATCTTCCTAAAGTTACCATTATCTGCATTCGATTCGAACGGTGGACGGTGGACGAATGGAGAAAAAGCGCGCGAACATATGATTTTTATACCCATCATCGAAGGTTGAGGAGTTTGTGTATTCATTTTGTCGAAACGTTTGCAACGTCCCGAAGAAAGAATCAGAGACACCCCCGTTCAAGTTCTAAATCGATTTAAGCATGTCCATCTGTTCGTCTGTTGTAAACCGCAAAAATGGAGCTATCGACTTCAAATTTGGCGCGCAGGTTGGTATTGAGAATGGGCCAAACCCGTCGAAGGACTCGCCCATAGCGTAAACTAAAAAAAAACTGGAAAAATTTGAACCGATATTCTATGGGCGATGCTGTAGGATAATTTATCAACAACGGCAACATAATGGCTTTCTTAAGTTCTTTAAGATTTCTTTTGGGTTGGAAATGCCTTTGGTGAACTAATAGAATCTCAGCGAGATAATGGTGGCTCTGCGTCTTTCCAACATTTCAATATAACGCCCGAACTCAAAAAACGAAGTTTCACAAATTTTATAATAAATCTTTTATATATATGTCCTATATACACACAAATTTATTTTTTTTTTTTTTTTTCTTTCTTGTTTAAGTCAAGAGTTTATGTACGAGTTTTTTTATTTTCTTAAACTTGACTTATTTACTAAAATAAAACTCAAAGGGGGATAAGCCTCAAATGCCAATTGGAAAACGAAAAATAAAGAAAAGATGAACGAAAATGAAGAAAAACTCAAACAGAAATTAGTGCGTTCCGTTGAGGAAAGAAGCCAGCAAAGAGGCGGGGAAAAATTCTGATCATCTGTAGAGATAACACAACAAAATCTCTTAAAAAAAACAAAAAACCAACCTTGATAATCAGCTGATTGAAAAGACATCATAGCACACTATGAAAGAACTCGGAATGCAACAAAAACAACTCGCACATATTTATATACGAATTGTCCTGGTAACTGTTTCGGAAAATGATTTGATTTGTGTGTGCACACAAAACACAAATATATGATATATGTATACCTTAAGGATACTAATATATCCACAAACATACACACGCAAACAGACAAAAAAGAGAGAAAAAAATGTATTCTGACAGCGCGCGCGAAACTGGAACAGAAAGCAAATTGGACATGAGAAACTGAAAATGTGGCAAACATTGAACAACACAGAACACACCAGGAGGGGTCGTGATAATTTTTTCTTGCATTGACTTGAAATCATACATTTGTACGTATATATTTATATATATATATATAAATATATATATATAAGAATAAAGTGCAACAACACGAGACAATCAGTTGCTACAATACATTAACTAAGTACCGCAGGGTTTAAAGTATGCTCGTCCATGTTAAGAAAATTGCGCCAAAACATCTGAGATACATAGGCTCATAGATTTATATACATATATAAATGTGATTGAGTGGCCGTGTGTGCAAGTTCAGTGAGAACGAATTAAGAAAAAAAAAAAAGGAAAATTGATAAAGGGTCACAACAACAACAACAACAACAACAACAGAACGACAGATTTCTCTTTTCGTTTCTTTTTTATTTATTTTTTTATTTTTTTTTTTTACAAATTTTTGTGGTTCAACAATAGATTTCAAGAATTTATCGAACACTTGTTAAGTAACCTTTGACTGATTAACATGTAACGACGTTAAAAGAGAAAATTTAATTTTTTTGTTTTTTTTTTTTTTCCATTTCTCATTGAATTTATTTCTTATTATTATTATTATTATTATTATTATTTTTTTTTAGTTTTGGTTTTTGTAGAACCTTCTAATCTTCTAAATTGTGTTTATTATTGAAAAAGCAATTGAATGTCAAAATAAATAATTCATTTTAATAGATGATGAGTTTGCCAGCCCATAACTTTAATAGTTTAACAAACACCAATAAATGACAAAAAGAAAAACTAATAAATAAATGAATAAATTATCATAAAAGCTTTTGAGAGAATGACAGCAACAACAAAAGAACGACTTAAGCGAAGAAAGCCTCCTAAAATAAATTCGTCAGAAAAATGAGTATGAAAGAAATCAAATCAATTGCTTTTAGTCAAAGGTCAATGCTTGGGGCTTCTCTAAGCATATATATTGTATGCAAGCATAACATATGGTGCCAGAGAAAATAAATGTCATTATTGGGTGGAGTGGAAACAAAACGAGCGGACTGAGCGCTGCTTCTGCTTTTATTTATTCCTTTTCTTGCATTTTAAAGGGAAATACATTCAAGTGAATCGTACTTAAGTGCGAAGAGAAAATCAATTATAAAGTAATAGAAAGCGACTGTTACATAAAATGAAGCATAGACTTGACATAAGACTGACACCTAAAATGTATTGTGGTAATTCTCCCTGTTTATTATATACTGTAGGTCAGGGATAGCCCAACTTTTGCACTTTCAAGTGATCCGTTTCTTTCTTTTTAATTTTTATATATCTGAAATTAGTGCGTAGGGGGAGGGAGGAGAGATATGAATGCCGATTGTGTGGCACAAGTTGGGAATCCATTCAAAAAACCTGTGACGTGGCAAAGGGCTTTAGGAGATGAGCTATCCAACAACAAGAATGTTTATAGAAGACGTATATGAAACTGAATAGATTTATAAAATCTAATCGAATGACTTTAAAGGATACGTGCAGAGTCAATCTGGAATCATCAACATTGTCATATTGTCCTATATATTTATGCTGCGTAACAACGCGCGCCAGCTTATGGTCTCGATCGACGAAAAACCTTTTCGTAGCCGAAAACTAATTAGTTTACTCTTTCAGATTGAAAATTCGCTCAAGCAAACCTTTCATAAAGAAAAATGTCTTCAAAAGTCGCGACAAACTGCGGGATGCTGTATAAGAGGGTTGCCCTCTATGCAGCTCTCCTCACTTTCCGCGTTTGTAATGTAATTTCACATCGTATCATTACTTATTAAACAATCCAAGTGCTGTGCTAGCACTGATGCCCAATATAGTATTGGGCAAGGACTTATGAAGGGCGCCAGTCTTCACTTAGATTAGTGAGTTTGGGAAGGAACAAAAGCCCTCTGTTTTCCGCGTTTACGTAAATCTGCTTCAATTCGTTTTCCTACATTCAGATTTAGCGGACTTTTCAAAATCGATTGAAAATCATTTTTGAGAAATATTTCTCCTAAATCCAGCAAAGTGAAAGCAAAAGCAAGTACAACAAAGCTTGTGATTTTTGCGATTCTTGACAGTTCTCTTGGCTACCACTACATCCGGGGCAAAATAACAGGATATCATCTTTAAGAACTTGCCTAAAGAGGCAACAACCCTTTCCTAGGTGACCTGCCGATCGCGTCTGACATAAAAGGAATCCTTTTTTCTGCAGCTGTGTAGTATTATCGTAGATACATCCAAGGTACTAATAGTGGTCTCCATCTACGGTGATCCATTATAAGATTTTTGCAATCGAACATATCCTGTCGTTCCCCCGTACATATAAGCAAAGTAATGCGATGATCTACAAAAGCGAAACTTTTCGCTATCCGAGCAGAATCGATGACAGATACATATCTTCCTGTGTTAAGTGGGAAATAAAGGAACCTCTTGCTAAAGCTGCGGCGATCTTTTGGCATTCGATAAAAAATTGTTCCTTGATAGATCTGGTATCCACCTCTGTGCTAATTGATACACATTGGATTTTTTTTTATGCATCTAAAGCCCTATGCATACATACATATATGTAAATATGAAATGAATGAAATAAAAAACGGAATACATGCATGTATGTTATAATCGGCTTAATAGGAACACAACGCTTTGCATATATGTTTGGCTGGCCTGGAAGAGTGTGATTCACACTCTCTCAACTTCCGGATCAAAGTAATTTTCACAATTATATATAGTTAAACTAAAATGCATTTAATTTGTAGACACATGCCTACATGAAGTTAAACTAATTATGTTGTAGCACACACGCACACATACTAGAGAGAGATAGAAGTTCACACTCAACATTGATGAACTTTATTAAAATAAATTACAAAAGAATATCTTTTTACATTCATGCACCACGCTAAGGCAGGAGTATACAATTACTTCCAATGGCTTGCTATGTTGTCTCCGAGTCGAAAGAAACTACAAAAATTCTCACATTTACATGAACGCTTATATGTAGAGATATTCGGGACCAATTGATGTTCGCTCTGTGTGGCTCTTATATATTCTCTGTTAGGATAGGTTTTTTTAAATCAATTCAGTCATGCTTGCTGAATATTTTATGTAATTCAAATATCTACAGAAAATATATCAAATCTTCTTCTCTTTAATTCAATCTTGAAGTAGGCTGATAGAGAAAAATCGTTTGCATTACAAACAAATTTTCTATTAAGTCAAGACGTAACACTTTAGCCACCATCTGGCAGATGCAGCCTCGCCCATTAGTTCAGAAGGTAGAATTTAAGCACATGTTTAAAACAAAGTCCTAAACCAGATCACCATGCGTGTGTGAACTAAAAAAAAATGTAGACGAAGAAGAATATACGCAGACCCGCAAACGTGAAAGATTTGCTTGCGGACTTTCTCTCCTAGAGAATGCTCTTCGCTTTAATCGGTTAACTCGCGCACGGGTCGATCAAGCCAAGGGCTTAATAAAGTCTGATAAGCATTTGATGTTTGTAAGCAATTGCAAAACCATAGCGAAGTTTTGTAATGAAATCTACTCGACATTCATTACAAACTTCTTTGTAATTGTATCGCGGAATGCATTCCTTTTCGATCTATGATAAGATAATGCCTCTTTACTTGATTTCAATATCGCGCG
Source organism: Glossina fuscipes (assembly GCF_014805625.2). Lineage (NCBI taxonomy): Eukaryota > Metazoa > Arthropoda > Insecta > Diptera > Glossinidae > Glossina > Glossina fuscipes. Next base: position 11,500,642 of record NW_023998417.1, read on the forward strand.
ATTTAAAAAACTTAATTGAATTTCCTTCGTTTAACAGGGGTTCGACTATTGCGTACATTTCACGTTTTCCACGTATGCGCCGAATTTTCTGCATTCAGGCAGATTTTTAAAATGTATCTATCCTGCATAACGTGAGATGAAGTGCTTATGGAAAATTTTCACGTGAAATTCTAGAACGCTTTAACTATGTTCAGTTCATATCTTCATACATATGTTTGTCGGGTTTCCCTTTGCTTGGATATTGAAGAATTGAGATAAAAACCTTGAAAAAGGCTGGTTTGCAATTGTCTTTGCAATTGGCTCTATGTGTCTATTCCTCGCTTGCTGAAGCAGATGAGGAGTTTGAAGATCGAATATATTTATGTTCGTCTTGCCAGTCAAGATAAATAGAATAAAAAGTTCTATTCATGGGTAGGTGTACAACAGTATAAGAAATCAGATCATGTCGAGAAATAAGTACAAATTACACAAGATCTCGGAATCTACGGTTGGCACTTGGAGCACAATAGATGACTGTTCTCGAACAATGCGAAATCTTAAGAACATTGTGTGGCTTTCAGAGCAATGTAAGTTCTCCACGGTTGTACGGGAGGATTCTCGAAGTAATATACGGTTTTTGGAGCACTGTTTGGGCTTTTGTAGAATTGTATGCCTCTTAGAGCATTGTATCTAGCAAAGAATTTCTCTCTTATAGACTCTTTTCTTCAATAGTGGTTACGTTGTCGGTTCGGTCCATACCAAACGTCCACATGAAATTTGGCAAATGAAGAACTATCCCGAAACTGGTTACTGGCAACATCCAAATAGCCCTAATTTCAGCGTATTTTCCCCAAATAGTGGGTGTGTTAAATCCCTCTCAAAACCGATTTAGCATTTCTTACTTATTACAGAAAAAGTGTACATAATGACATAAATGGTAAATACCTAGTAAGTGAGTTAAGAAGAAAAAGAATTTATCTCCGAAAAAACTGCAAAAATATCATTTCTTAACTCAGAATACACGTCACGTATACCATTTCCTTAGAGAAAAAACATGTACATATGTATATAGATGTGTTTGAAAGAAAAAGATTTGTGGTATGTGCGCATACATATGTACTTAAGTAGACATGTACGCGCTTTGTCCGCGTATGTATATTAGCATTTTTTTGTCTAAAAAAAAAAAAAGTTATTCTTAGCGTTTGTTTTTTTTGTTTTTTTTTTTTTTTTTGGTTTTGGCTTGTTTCGCGCGCAAAAGTTGTTAAACCTTATCCACATTATCCAATGACTGGAGGAGAGGCACATTCTCTCTCGTAATATATATGCATTCAAACATTCATTACACTTTAGTTTTCTTTCTTCTTCTTCTTTTTCTTATTTTTTTTCTTTCTAGATATAAGTTTTTTTTTTTATCAGTAAATGGTGGGAATTTCAAATGTTAGATTTTGTCCGTTTTGTACAACAAACATAAGTTTTTTTTTCTCCAATTGCATGCTCTGTGCATGTTCATTCATTTACTCGTTCATACATTCATATATTCATTCATTCATTCATTCATTCATTCATTCATTCATTCATTGCCTACATGCGCTTAATCAGACAAATATTCTATTGCTTACCGGCTCTACGATGTTGATAAGATTCGTTTTTATTTATTTACCTAGAAAAAAAAAAAAAAAGAAAGGAAAAGAATAATATAAATAAAAATAAAATATAAAGGCGATGAAAATAAATGCGGGAAATCTTAATTTATGTAATAAAAAACAAAAAAAAAAAAAAATCTCGAATACTTAGGTTAAGATAATAAACAGTAAAGTCTTGACATCTCAAGCGATTTTTCTTTACTCAGTTAAAAATGGGGAGAAAGCGAAGCAAAGTCACTTACATAAAAGTAAAACCGACCGATCTTCGGCTGACCGAACATACATGCTGCGTTACTTGCGTTACTAATGGATTGACAAAATTAGTAGAAATTACTTAAAATTATTTATGCATATTATATATATAACACGACGATATATGATATTTTAAAAATATGTCGAAATTTTATATTTCATGTCGAAGATTCAATTTTCAAGGGCATTCATCGGCTGGCTTCATACAAGGTTTTGAATATCTTTTATAAATATCAGACAGTTTTTAAAAGACGTTATACTTGGCATATAGTTTTTTCGGGTTTCTTAAGCTCATAAGTAAGTTTTATAACAGTAAATGGAATGGATTGCTGTTCAGGGATATATAGTGAAATTTATCGAAATTTTGCTGGCATCTTTTTTTTTTATTTGATTCTGATGATCAGGTATATGTATGTATATGCCGATGGATGGCTCAAAAGCTTATGTGTGATCTTCAAAGCACATTTCAGGCAAACCCCATTCGTCGGATTGGAGTTCTTTTTAACGTATATAACAAATAATTCACGGTTCCATATAACATTATCAGGCATGAGAAAGTTACTATTTGTGTGCTTCCAAATGACTGGATCGGCATCAGGCCTGGATCAGGCATAGAGGGTTGATTTTTATTTAAATCTAAGTGCGTTCCAAAAATCTTATTACATAATATATTGTAAAATATTATGAAATACTGAGTGTGTGTGTTTGTCTTTGAATGAGACGATTCTTTCATAATATTAAACAAGAAGCTCCGTGAATGGATCCCGGGCATTTAAAAAGGGAAAGAATATGGAGAGACAAAGGGAAGAGAATTTCTTTCTATGTTTCGCGTAAGTGTTACGTAAGGTAGCATTATGTAAGAAAAATTTAGTTTTTTAAGCAGCCGAGTTCATTAAAAATTCATGACACGTATTAGAAATACTAATACGCAGTAGTAGTGAGAACGGAATGCGATCAATACACTTTGCCACTTAAGGAACCTTTCTCGCCATGTATAATAAATGGCGTAAGTATAAATATTTTATTTAAACATATATAACATATATATATATATATATATATATGCATGTGTGTTTATATATGTAATTATTGAGATATATTTTTGTAAACGTGAGTTGAATAGACGTAAACACAAACATATGTTTAAGAAATAAAGTTTTTTCCTTTTCTTTTTTGGGAAAATTTTAAACAATCAGGTGAAGAATTTTGCTTTTTTTTAAAAGACTTTTTCCAAAAATTGTAATGGGAAACTATTAAAAGAGATTTGTCACTCGCTTACTAATTGCCGTAGGCAACACGAGACTTGTAGTTTATATTAATTGTATTTTGATTTAGTCAATGCTTTGCGTGAATGAATAAATAATGGAAAGAGAAGATTAACTTACTCCTCACAAGTCATTCATTGTAATAATGAATGATTTCTCTTTTTTTTTTTAATTTCTAAATATCACATATAATATGTATACATACATGTAAGAGATTTCTCTAAATCTAAAAATGAAGAAATTAAGAAAAGAAATTTCTTGCGCGAAAAAACACCCACCACACGCACCCACACACACTCATGCGCATATTTCAATAATAGAGACCTAGACTATCTATCATCCATGCTGTCTCTCATACTTCTGTGCTGCTATACTTTAACCGATGTCTGTGTGTCAAGTAATATTATTTGTTTGCGACAAATATCGAAAATAACATTGAATGAGATATTATTGTTGGACTAATTTTTTATTTTTGGCATAGAGCAGTAAAAAGTACTTTAAGTTGTTACTGCAACAGAATACGGCACTTAAGGCATTTAATTTGTATATGTGTGCCTGCGTGAAATTCCTTTAACGCCTGGGGTACGTGTTCAGGGTACTATAACATCAAATTTATCAAACAACAAATTGTTCTGAGAAACGAGGAAAAAAACAAGTAAGAAAATAGTAAATACATTATAGTCGGCCACGAACGACCATTAAACACTCAACACCACCGCTTCAGTTGCTCATAAATGCTTTACATTTTTCCTTTTCAAAGAATGGCGTTGTATAGGTAGTGACTGAGAAAATGATTCGGTCCGCACCATTTTTAGGAAAGCTCGTTTTTGGGCTAAAAACAACCGACAGTGTACGAAATTTCATAAAAATATTACAAAAATTGCGACCAGTAGGTTGCAACACAAGCACGCCAGATAGACGGATAGAGAGAACAAACTTATATCGATTCCGAAATTGATCGGTGTAAACTCTCCTAAGAAATTTACTGCACCCTATATACCTGAAGTATTCTGGGATATGAAAATGAAATTCTTTTCCAAAGTGCTTTTGCTTTGTTTGTTGTAACCCCAACTACTATTTAAGGATCGATTTATATTTAGTTTTGTATTTGTAAAAATATATTTCGCTACACATTATTAATATTAAGCATTGAACGAGTTCCCAAAATACGAAATGTATAGAGAATGAATATGTGTTGAGCACATGTTGTGCGGCTACTAAAAGCGATTATCAGAATTGCAAAGGCATTTTGAATGCATATAAAAAACGTAAAAGTGAAGATGCACAGCGGGTTCCCGATGAGGAGAGTATTGTTGGCGGTTTTGTTAAATAAAAATTTTTATTTATGTGTTTTGTTAATTTTTTCAATTCTAAGTAATTAAGTGAAATGACTTATTTATTTATGTTAAACTGATTAACGCAAAATGAATTCGCTTTAATGGGATGCGGGCGACAAGCTTTCTGCCAAAAGACCGCCAATTCGGAACAATATAAGAGTAGAGATTTTCCGCGTAATTGTATAGTGAAATCACTCATCTGTGCTGCTGCTGACTGTGTTTGTTTGATTTGCTTTTAATGTGTGAAATGAAATGATTTTTAATCAATTGCCAATAAAAATAAAAGATATCTTTGAAAATTGTTTGGCAAGCGTTAGACTAGACGCGATTCTTTTACTTCCACGTGCAATTGGTATTAAAGTAAATACAACATTTAGTCGTAAAATGTATCATTTATAATAAATTTCAACTTTTGCAACGTCAGAGGGCAATTGCCATAGCAAACTATAGTACCATCTACCTTAGAAGAACTGTATACCAGCATTGCACTTTTTCATCATTTAATTTATTTACAAATTGCAAAATATCTGCTTGCGTCTGTCCAGTTGTCTTCCAATGCAATTTTTGAAACCAAATCATAGATAAAAACTAGAACTGTAGTGACGCTCGTCTAGGCATGAATGTTGTCGAAGCCGTACAAAATCTTTTATGAAATTCAGATATGCCTAGAAATTAGTGCGGATTCATGTCACACCAATGCTTTGTCGTGAAAAGTCTGTCTTAGCTTTATAAGCTTGTGTGGCTGGGTAGGCAAAGGATCTCGACTAATAACTCAATGCTCGTGGATTCTAATCTCATGAGCGGTAGAGTTTTTAATAAGTTTAGATGAGCTAGTGCTTTAAGACTTTAGTTTTATAATTTATTTCTTTGGCTAAACTATTAATAATAAGCTCAGAACAAAATGATGCTCGTTTGAGCAAACACCGTGCCCTAGAATTTTAGTCATGATATCTTAAAAGCTATTACAGCTTTTATTGAGTGAAAAAACGAAGGATTATTATTTATGGCCCAAAAAATGAACAGTAGTTAACCGCATGACTCATCTACAAGTAAAGAAAAATTTAATCTCGGGAAACTGCGCATACGTAGGCTACAGTTTTTGCTTATTCCAGGAAACTGAACACACGTTCCGTACAATATTGGCTTTTGAACGCCATAAATATATTATTTCTGATTCGGGATCCTTTTTTTATTATCTAGTAATATAATAAAACTAGTTTCCTAAGATAGATCATCAACGATGAAATGCAGTAAATTAGCTCTGAAAGGACATCATAATCCGTGACAATTTCAAAGCAATGATCATTTGAAATATATGTATGCAATAGTAATGAATATTTACACTTGTATATGATATGAAGAAATAAAATGATCAACAATATCCGATATCTGAAAAAGGGTGTTGAAGAAAGGTTCATCGATTATGGCTTGGCTTACCCTTTCAAGATTATTAAAAAAAAAAACTTATTTGTTTTTACATTTGCAGCCACAGTAGCCGGTATTAGTGAAATATTTTGGATTTACTTTTTTAGAGATAGTCAGGTTGGATGGGTTCATATTCATCTTTAGATTTGGTCGCCAAAAAACAACCAGGAGCTTATGTAAATTATGCTTCGTGGCTATAATTTAATTTTAGTGATTTTGTGATGATTTCCCCTCGTAGCCTTCCCGGCTTAAATATTAATTCGCATTGGGATAAAGCAATTTTGGTTACACATAAATCAAACCTGGCATTTAAACGAGTAGTAAACGCACCTGCTCCACACACTCTACACCACTGCTACTAATAAAATTCTTCACTAGTTTTAGTCATAGAGAACCCATAAAGTGGATTCTCTTGATCTTCTTGATTATATACAGAGGGGTCTTGAAAACAAATTTATTTAGGCGGACAGGCAGATAGCCACTCATGCTTAATACGATTCGAATACTAAATCTGGGTGTTGCATAGATCGGCTCCTGTTTAATATAAGTTTATCATCAGAAGTGTGCTGCAATAATAGTAACACAAACAATAATAAACACTTAATACGGAGACATTACAGGTGACTGTAAGCGCGGTTTTCCTCTAAGAAAATAATTTATTGCTCTTTTAACCTGACTGCAATTTTCTTCTCACTTTGATTGTGTGTTTGGCTAGAACATAAGAAATTTTACGTAAACAAACTTCCCGGACTGATAATACTTTATTGCTTGCTTGCTATGCATTTTCTTTCCCTCTTCGTTCTCTAGAATAATAATCTAAGAAGGAAAAGAAAAGAATCATCATAATAATTGTATGGCATTATTTGTAAAATAAATTGAATATTAGAGTATCGCGAAAACCTGCAGATAACAAGAAAGAAAATTTTGACATTAAAAACAGTGTTACTTCATAAGGCTAAGGGTAGTAGGAAGTTGAAAAGCAAACTGACTTTTGGAGAAACCTGTAAATATTTTGATTATAAAACAAATACAGATGAGACTTTGACGAACGATTTTAGAATTTTATGATTCAATTTCATATATTAAACTAACACGTGTTTTTACTGCTTTTCGACATTTCACAAAAGTTTGTATTGATTATCATTATCTAAGCACTTAGCAGCTGTCTGGAAACTTTTCATCCTTCTTTTTTATCCCTTCAGGATTATTGAGAGAGACTTAACGATGAAAAGGCGATTTAGAAAAATAAAAAAAAAAAAAAAAAACACTTTATCGCCATGTTTGCAAAAAAAGTACTCGTTTGGCAATTGGACCTCAACAAATGCGCTTAACGTTAATGACTGCAATGCAAGGGCTAGGGCTACTAGAGCATATTTCCATATAGATATATATATATATATATACATATATATGTAGAACAAAAGCCCGCATTATAAGTGAAAGTAGAATTTATGGTTTTAATTGGCGGTGGCTGTTGTAAGCACTTTTGCCCTTTTCAGAGATTTCTAGCACCTGCCGTTTTTCCGGTATACAAACAAGTACAAAAAAGCACAGTTTCGCTTTATGAAGGGAAAGAGGGTTGAAAAAAAGCCACCATTGTACCAATTATGCATACATGCACATGCGCGTATAAACACTATTAACGCCACCCCAAAAAAAATCGTTACCACCAGCGCCCTCCCACCCTCTCTTTTAAGCATCTCGTATGCTCGTCGTCGTTGTCCTTTGCTGCAATCTTGAGCAGCTGCTACAAGTTTTCAGATCCAACTGTGAAAGCACTTGTCTTGATTTAATGTTTGTGTTTGTGTTCTTTGCGTTATTTTCGCTAGGGTTTCTAATTTCGCTTTTGTTTAATTTTCATTCGTTCGCTTCTTTCTGCACTAGATAAAATGTAAATAATGACGACGACGACAACGATGATGGTGATGCTGATGCTGATGCTGATGGTGATGGTGGTGGTGGTGGTGGTGGTGTTGGTACTTGTATTATGTAGCAACTGATATTTATTGTTGTTGAAAAAAAAAAAAGAAAGAAAAGAAAATTGTGTCCGATGAGAATATGAGGGCATCATTTACCGTTTTTATTTGTTGGTGTAGTGTGTGCGCAAACGTAAATGTTTACATACGTGCATCCTTATGCGCTGAACAGTCTTCCAACTGATGCACCAGCAGATTTCTTCTATTCCTTTTGACACGTGCTTGAATTCTCATATAAAGGATATCATTGAATGAGTGAGAGTATTGAGCTTACACAAGGAATTGTTAAAACAAATTTTTGTTTTCTTTTTTTGATGCGTCATCATCATAGGGGAAATGATTGATACGCCTGCGCAGTTGAACAATCGCCCTTTTTATTAATATGGGTTTTACCAACACAATAACGCTATTATACTATGAAACTTCATAACTACATTTTTACGATTTTCGTTCAAATGTAGACCGCTTTTGCTTACGCAGTTAGGGGTTAATTTTTTTTTTTTTTAAGTCTACATTTACATGAAGAAAATAATTTAAGCAATATTTTTTTTAATTTTTCAAATTTTTATGTTTAAAGCGACGTGTAACAAACTTCGAATCGATTAAGTGAAATGTCGTTTTTATGTCGTTATGTAGTATAACACTTTGCGCTTTCAATGTAATTTCGTGGGTCTTGCTAATCGCTTGATGCTTCTTATTTTTTACAGATATTTATAATAAAGTGCATTGAATTTTTCGGACCCTTTTTTAGAAACTTATTTATTCACTACGTAGGCGAGTGTTTTTGCGTCTTGTCCCCACTCAGCTTGAAAGTTGATCTTTTCAACCGAATCAAGCTTACTATGCTTTAGCTAGGTGACAATGCAATATATCTCAAGTTCAAAGGCTTTAAAAACAAATAATCGAGACAGTGAAGGATTACGTGACAATGCAATATATCTCAAGTTCAAAGGCTTTAAAAACAAATAATCGAGACAGTGAAGGATTACGTGGAAGGGGCAACAATGCGAACCAATATGACCGTCCTTCAATAAATTATATTTATGTATATATATATATCCTTGAGCGTGGATTTGATGTGGGCTGGGTTGTGTCAAGTGTTGCAGAGAGAACAGAGAAATCTGTGCATTAGTCCCGTGTTTTGTTACTTGGCCTTGATGCCACCAATTAGTTAGAGGGTGCGCGTAGTAACACGGTGACGGTCAGAAAGAAGTAAGGAAAGAGACAGAAACAGGATAGTCGTGGTCTGATATGAACAAAGTAAGCTCTACCGGACTGAAATGTGAATCCGCGGACATTACTCAGCTACTCATGTTCTGAAGTTGCACATACATAGCACACGATTCGTCGTTCTTTAACTGCACTAGCCCACCTTTGGACTAACATGTTACTCTAACAGTGGCTTCTCAGTCACTTCCACTTTCAAGTCGAATAATAGTCTTCTTTGCCAAGCGGCTGGTCCAATTTAAAAAATAAAAAATCGTATGCTAGCCCTCGTCTCTACGCTTGCAATACGCATACATATATATGACAAATATATATATACGTATATCCATCTATCCATCCACAGTACATTATTGCTAAGAGAGAGAGATGGTATTTAAGAATCCTATTTGGGGACATAATCATCTCACCACAGCCATTGTAGATAAAAACTGACACTTTAGTCATAAGCAGGGATTCAATTTATATGAATAATCAAACAAAAATTATCGAGGCGAAAATATTTTCAAGTCACTGACATGAAGTTCTGTACGTAGTTTGGCTTTACCCCAAAGACGATTAGTGTTTCGAAGTGCTTCAAGATCGTATTGCCCTTCATGTTGCTTGTTATTGGATTGGATTGCTAAACGGTCGCACACAACTTCTAGCGTTACTAAGGTAAGAATATTAGTGTTTGTTCTATTTGGCAAAACTATACTCGCGAAATTATTGCCTAAGTAGATGTCCTTCACTTCAGGGACAAAGAGTGCGATTAAATCTTTAAAATGATTTTGTTAAGGGCTTCCATTAGTTGTTTCTTGCTTAGCGTTTTAAAAGTTTCCTAAATAATTCGCCTTAAGTGAAATTTATCAGAGTTGAAAGATTAAGTTAGAAGGGCTTAAAAACGAATATCAAGAAAAGTAATTTATGTTGCAAATATGAAAGATTAAATCGTAACTTTCCTTTAGTCGGCTATTGAAGACCCAAAGTTGTTTGAGCATTTCAAAAAACTATATGCATACATGCATATATATATATATATATATATATATGTTTCAGAAAGTTGACAGTTGTTTCTCAAATGTCGTTATCTTCACTTGTAGTCACTTTTCATATTTGCATATTAATATGTCGGTGTTGTGCAAAAGTGTCTTTATGCTAATATCCTCGATGTGTTCGTAAGTGTGCCCTGTAAGCGTTTGTATGATAAGAGCAATTGTTGTTTAAATATTATTATCATTGCTGACGATTGGTTTTATAGAAAATCGATTTTATTAAAAGATTTATGATGTCAAGCGAGTAATACAACGGTATAAACAATTGCACCTGTATGAACGAATGAATGCAACGGAATATCTTATCTATGCGTAAGAGTGACGCGATGTAGTTCTGTTTTCAGTTAAAATAAATACATTTTGTTTTTAATTTTTTTTTTTTTTTTTGTTTTTAGTGTATAGGTGAGGTCGGTTGTCCTAATTATCATCATTTACAGATGGCTCTCTTATACCAAAAGCATATCGAGATCATCAGAATTATTCTAAATGAAATTTTGCATGCAAGGACGGCTTACCCTACCGCTATAACCTCATAACGTTGTGGGGAGCTTGCTTTAAAAGGCCTTAAATTGCAAGCAATGAATGGAAGGAAAATTATTACAATTTTTTATTTCTATATATTATGAGATGATTTTTGATTAAACAATTAAATGCTAAAAAATTGAAATAGCTTTGAAATTTTATTAAACAGCTGCGATCGGCGATAGCGTCGTCGCCGGCGTCTGCCACTGTGTTACGTACTACTATGGGAACAACAGGACAAGCAAGCAAACGACAAAAGAAAAGAAACCCTTCCTTGCACTGAATACTATTTTCTTGCGACTCTACTCTTCGGTAAAGTTGGCACGAGCTAAAATCTATGATATTGGGAAATAAAACCGGGGGTTGAAATTGATTGAGAGACTGACTCTAATTGAAGGCTTACACGTTTAAGAAAAATGTCACATATTTTTGTTACATAAACAACATTAAAGTGTCCAGGTGATCTATAAAAATATTTGGCGAAGATTGTAATAACCGTCAAAGAATGGAGCAAACGTACGTACGTAACGTTAAATGGTCTAGTTTCCATTGAACTCTGCGCGCACACATCTTCGTTTTCAACAACCCTTAAGAGAATGATCTCATTTATAAGACTTGTTTATGAAAAACTGGACAATTAGCCATATATATTGAAAATCATTGATGTGTACATTTATGATGCCTAACATTAAATGCCTAATAATAATTCTTTTCGGTTTTCCATTTCGAAAGCAAACTTCTTTTTTCCTTTTAATTGTAATAAATATAAATAATTTCTCTCATTTTGATATTGACTTGGCGCGCTATTTAGCTATCCGCTATTGAGAAAAGACATCCAGGCTGAGAATACTCCTTAATTATTGTGGTCAACTGTAAGCATTTCTTTTTTTGGCAATTTTCTTAAGAGATTTTTCAAAATTTCCGCCAGCTGTGCCAATTTTGATTTTCTAAATATCTTTTCTGTTTTTTTTTTTTTGCAATTAAAAGTCAGAACGATTTATATTTAGTCCTTTAGATGAGGGATAATGAAAGCCATGCAAAATGTTAGAAATATTGCGCCTTTAGCTCAAACACGAAGTAGATATGTTTCATGCTTTTATGTAGAATTTTCATGCAGGAAAATATCACACAGGATTCGCATGATTTAAGCAACAGATTTCTTATGTTCTTCGCTGTACCCAGATAGACAGTCTTTTTTAAAAAACTTTAGAAAATTTGCTGTTTTAAAGCATGCGAAACCTTTCTATGAAATTAACCCAAATCCAACATTAAATGGATTTCTCGTATTAGACCTTTTACTAGGTAAAAACCAGACTTCTCTTCGCCGCTTAAAAACAAGAGCAGTCTTGAAAAACAGTCAAGATATCTTTACATTTTTTTTGGTAAATTAAGCGATATCGGGTCATTGAAAAATACTTGATCTGCTAAAAAAAGTTAAATTCATGAAATTTGTTTTCTTTTCAGTTGACAATATTCGACAATATTACGAGAAGGAAGATCAGATTAAAATCTTCAATGGAAGCATCGCACTCTGGTCTAAGTAAATGAAGAAAGAACATATTAGTTCGCCATCAAATAAATTCTTTAAATTTGCAAAGGGAATTCTTAGTTGTGTGCTTGACTGTCCAAGCCTAATATTAACTTGGCGGAGAGTCACACTTTCTATATGTAATCATTGCGAGTATGTTGTAAACATGTTCCGTTTTACTTGCATTCGATCTGCCGTCTTCTACAAGAACTTTCCGCGTTATCTGACGAGAGGAAAGGACGGACGGACAGACATGACTCAAGCGATTTAAAGTGATTTGTTACTCAGGAATAGGGCCACTGTGGTGGCGAAAGCATTGTAAATGGCAAAGTTAAAATGATTGGCTTAAGGGCACTTTTAATGAGCACCAATTTTTCAAAATAATAGGTTTTCTAGTTGAATCGAATATAGCAGCGATGCTGACGATCTCTTCTTGTCTACACGTCTTGGAACAATATTTATAGGTTTTCTTTTGATGCTTCTTAAACAGCTTCATTCGCAGAATTCTGAATGAAATAGGCAGCTATGTTAAGAATATCAGTCTGGACCGTTTAGGTAAAAGTAGACTATGATACTTCGTGGCATCTTCCACTGTACGGGTTGCAAAGAGTTAAATCTCTATTTGACTATATCTTAGCCGTAGAGAGATGCTTCTCCAAAATGGGTTTGTACCTTGCACGGCAACCCACGAATAATTTCTTTAGGTTCTTGTTTAAGTTGACGGTAATAGGAGGTTATTTGTTTTTGCAGCCAACACATTAAGAAGGGGGTGTGCGTGGAGCAGTTACTTACTACGGAGAAGCATGTGCTGTTGTAAAGGAAGAACTTCACTTTGCTGCTAATAAATTCTCGGAGAATTCACTCTCTTCACCCCAAAAACTCACAAAATTAGGTGACTGCAAAGGAATGACGATCTTCCTGACCGATGAATTTGTTCCATTCATAAAAAAGCGTACAGATATTTTTGGCAGATGGCGTAGTATTCCGCTCTCGTCAAAGACAGTTATGTCCTATGGGGCTTTGGACGAATGCTACGAATTTTATCCTAACCTCCCTATCCTTGATTAATAGGTATAAGCAATTCTTACATATATCCTTTAATATATGAAATCTTGAGCTGTTTTGATTTATGCCAGCCATTCGTCAAAATATTGGCAACACCTTTAGTAAATGGATGAAATGCAGTTTACTATACAAAATTAGATTATAGCCTGACATGATTATTCATCGTTTAGCTGCGCTAACGCATTAAACGTTTGGCATTTATTTAAGGCGCCAAAAATTTTCTAAATAAACTCACGACGACTTTTGTAACATTGCAAGGATAATAAGATAAGATTTGTATGCATATGAAGTGAAATCATTCCTTTCACTTCTTGCAGGAAGGGAAGTTTGGGTATTAGCTGCAGGGTAATTGCAAAAAAAAAAAAAGGAGAAAAAAACTTTTATAAAAAAAAAAAAATTCCTTGAAAAAAGCCTTCGTTAGGATGGGAATAATGGCAAACAAGATAAAGAAAAATAAATAAAGCATCCTTTGGAAAAACGTTCGCCTTATAAATGTATATACCAAAGGAATCAGCCCTTAATGGAATTTTTTTTTCTTCCCTTTGGAAATGATCTCGCAATAAAACATTCGCTCGCTATTCAAGTAAACGTGTCTTCGTCTTTTGAAAGATCAATTCTATGAGTTTTGCGTTCGTTCCTGAGCATTGTATGTATCGCTTCTCTCTTGATTGCTTGAACACAAATATTTATTGATTTTCTTAATGACTGTAGAAAATTTGCATCTGCGGTTTTCCTTTTGCTTCCTTTATCTTTTTTTGCATTGGCTTGTGTTTCATACTTTTTTGTATTCGAAGCTTTCATTAAAAAGGTTTCATTTTCGCAAAGAAGCAAAACTAAAGAATATTATGTTCTTTTGTCCCTCCTTATGTAACTCTATTAATATATCTGCTTGCTTTCTCTCTTTTTCGTAATGCACTAGAAGAAGGACTAAAGGGTTTTATGTAGTTTTCCAAAGAAAGTTCAATGCATTTATGGTAGTTTAGTATTTTATTGAAGAATTGTTAAGCGATCTCTCATTTCCATGCAATCCGTATGTGTTGTAAGCCTATTGTTTAATATATGACTGCCGAACACGATAAGTAAAGGGTGGCGATTGGTATAAAATTATTTTGTATCGATTTGTAATTATTATTGTCAGAGGCAGCGAGCGAGTGCTACAGCGTCTATGCATCAATTTCAATTGATTTATGGCCGCATGGTATTATTGGTCTCAGCGAAAGCCTCCTCTCTTTGCATATACCATAAAATAATGTTAATTTGATTGCATTCGCATACCAGTGGCATAAACTCTTCTAAAATGTATCCGTACACGAGCGTCCCTTATCAAAGCGAAGTTTTTGTTATGTAACCATGTAAACAATAATACGTAATTGAGAGAGGCTTACGATTTTCTTTTATACCATGAATTAATAATTAATAATTTCCAATTCGTTGACCTTTTCATACTGTGAAAAAGGAAATTTCACTTATCGATAAGAGATTCCTATGCCAACTTTTGATTGCTTTGTTCAAGCTGTTTACTACAAGCTCCGATTATGAATTATCACATGACTGGTTGAAGTTATAGCTCGAGAGATTTTCTTTACGGAGGCCACGTACGACACACACTTAAGCTTTCCTTCTTTTTTCCTTATACATATTTCTTAAGAGCATTTTTTGCTCTTAAATAGCCCTTAGGATAAACATTGCTGCTTGCTTTCGAGGATCCTAATTACACATGTAAATTTTCTTTGCGACTTGAAATTTGCTTACATACCTTTAACTGCCATAGATTGCCTTCTGTTATAAGGAAATATTTCAAAAACGCTGTTCTTTATTTTAACTATCTATTTTTAATTTAACTGAAGCCATAAAAATGATAAAAGCAGTTATTGAAAACATTGTAGTAATTTACAAGCCCTATAGTCGATACGAACGATAACTTGGGGTGAAAGTATTGCGAAGCGAAGTTTCTTTCGTTACGTTAAGAGTGAAGTTTAGTAAATTATTTATCCAAATCTTTAATTCTTAAAAATTTTAATTGTATTTGTCGACGGGGAGAGAAGAGAAGATGTGTAAATGTGTGCATATCCGAGGACTCCACGAAATTAAATCGCGGAAGTTTTGAAGTCTCGACAGGCGCAGTTGCAATTGTGACTACAGTTCACCGCTTGAAGAAACCGAACCTAATCCTGATAAAGATAGTTCCGGAAGGGAGGGATGGCAAACGAATAAAAGATTTGAAATCTATATCAATTACTGACCTAAAGTCTGTTGCGAACGTGTAATATATATCGCCTTGATTGGCTGCAACTAATAATGACGAAAGCGCATGGCTGATTTCGCGATGTATATGTTCAATGCCGATATCACAAGCGATCTCCCAAATAACAAGTCTGCAGCAAGTGTTTGGTTACTACACTTGAAATTTGATAGATCGATAGTACGGATTCATACGCAGATATAGATGCAGATTTGCTAGGATCACCTAGGATTCCTTTGGCACTTTTAACTAAATATGACAATTTGGGTAACCGTGGCTTGTCAAATTAAGCTGGCTCATTAAAATGGTGAGAGACGATTCTAAAAAATATTCCCAGCAGTTAGTAGATAAGTATCTACAATATGTAACCACCCTTAAGCTTGCCTCTTTTCCGACCAATATAATGAACCCCTACATCCATCTGCAAGTCCCGCCGTTTTTCTTACTGCAGATTTATTAAGCTCCCTGTCCATCTATAGGTCTACAAGTCCAACCATTTATCTGTATGTCCTTAGGTCCTTCCATCCCTCGTATTTAAGTAGAAAATGACGGGAAAACTTGTATTGAAGCATATGTTATAAGATTTAAAAGTAGCTCATTATTAAGTAGACTCTAAAACTAATATGTAAAATAATTGCAATTTTTGCCGTTTTATTTTTAATTTTAAGTACCTTCTCAGGTAAATTAACGGAAGATTGAAAAAGTATTTAGGCAAATGCCTTTAGATACAATAACTTGACAGTAAAAATAGCTGCATAGCTCTCACCTTGAGTTGTTTGTTCGTTTCTTCTTTTTCCTATCTTTCTTACTTTGCCCCCCCCTCGTAGGGCTAATGAATGTTAAGGAAATTTTTCATTTAATTAAAAGCCTGCTGCATGAGTGATTTTCTTCGAAAATTCTTTAAAATGCAAATGCGATGAATAGAGATTTTCAAGATTCCCAGTTATTAAATATATAAATGATACACATACACACGACATGCGTACGTGTGTTTCGAAATGAAGAAAATATAGTAATGGGAAAAAAGGTCAATGGCATGACCCCTTAAATGCATGCATTTTCGATACCGAAAATTAATGTTTACTTGCTTAGTTAGTCGACGGCGCTGCGGACGGACAAATAGACTGACAGACGGATAGACGGCGGAGAGACAAACTGAAAATTGTGTGAATAAAAGCCTGCATAGATATAATTTGTCGCTTGTAGCAAACCGCATAACACATAAGAATATACGTACGTAATATATACACACAAATTATTGATTTCACTATCGATTGGGGTGGTGGTGCTGATAATGGTATTGAGCTATTGGAAGCACTAGGCTTCAGTTGTAATTGCTGCTGTTACTGTTGCTGCTGCTGCTGCTGCTGCTGCTGCTGATGGTGGTGGTGGTGGTGGTATCAAGAAATCAAGAGCTTGCTTTAGGGTGAATTGAGGAGTTTTTTGAGTTGCGCAGAGCGTAGAGCGTCTACCAGGCGAAAGCGAAACCTGCATCACACATTTATTTATACATTTGTTAAAAGATGTGAAAAATGCACAGCTGGCATTCATTCTTATACATGGAATCCATATAGTGTACTTAGACGTTCTTATATGTTTCTTATGCAATTTTTGTTTTCTTTAGATCGATTCTTCCCTCCTTCTTCTCTTCCTTCCGTCATTCTTTCTTTTCGTTTCTCTTTCTATTCTCGATTTAAAGTGCAAAATGTATTTTTTCAGGCATGAACTTTGTCAAACTTTACTTTTTCTCATATTTTTTTTTTTTTTTTTTTTTTTTTTTTTTTTTTTTGAGTTTTGGGTTTTTATTCATTGAGCGAATGAGGAGAGGAAAATACTTTGTTACACTCGACTGACGGTGGCATATGCTTTTGAAATGGCGCGCGCTAAATAAACATAACAGAGAATAAAAAACGGCAAAGCACAACAACACGGATCCTTCAAGACTAACAGACTGCAGCAATACCTAATAATTAGTTGGGTTTTTGCACCCTTTATTAACTAAACTGAAAAGCGTTTCCTAAAGCTATTGCGCTTCCTTAAATAAAAAAAAAAAGCAAAAGAAGAAAAAGAAGAAATATAGACAAAAAAGAGGAGAATTTTTAAGAAAAACACGTAAACCTCGCAAATATTTATTTTTTTTAGTAAAAAGGTTAAAACAGGATTCGATATGGACGCACACAATGCATGGGAAATGTATACAAATTAATTAGTTTTGGTTTGGGTAAAGAGAAGGAAGAGAAAAGTATAATTGATACCCACTGATTGATGATGATAGGAGTTGAGAGAGCCATGTTTATCGTTTATTGACATTAATTAAAATGAATTTACTGCTTTCGAGTTCTGTAGCACACATAAGGAAAATAAGCTTTAAAATAACGTACTTTGTAGAAGCCATCCAAGGTTTGTTTGTTGTTTTAAACAAACAAAAGTATTTTTTTTTTTGTTTAAGAAGCTCGACGATAAGCGTTTCGTTCACATTTTCTACCAAACCTGTCTGTCAGACTATCGCTTATTCTTTCTTCAAATAATCGAAATTGATACCTTAACGATTCATGATCTGCCGGCCCTCTTACATATACGATCGAATATTCAAAGTTGGCGAATAGAAGGCGAAGGAGGAGGTCTCATTTAGAGAGAAGAAGGGATACAAAACTGATTTTCATATTCACCATGTCGTTTATTCCGTTACTATATTTCGCGCATTTCTCTCCTTATTCCATTTTTATTCATATTTTTATCAATGTAGAAACCTCTTTTCTTTCGTACTTGGCGTCTTCTTTTAAAAGAAAAGTTGTTGTTGTACTTTGGGATTAGGAAACGATCCTACATGGACTGGCACCGCAACAACATTTATGTCAACATAGGATAGCGAGACATATGAATATGTGCTGAAGGCGGCCATATAAAATGGAAAGAAAGAAGATCGTACTGTCCATAGCGATCTTTGGTTTTCGTTTCAACAAGACGATGTTACGATTCCGGAAAAAAAGATGGAAAGAAATTTAAATTGATCGATGAAATCAGCTGACAACATTGCAATTGGTATTCAAGGACGATCTAATCAAAGATCATAAGATTAGCTTTTTCGTGGTTCTCTTAAAGATTCTGGCAGAAATTCAAGTTAATATCAGATCAATTAGGGAAGGAGCGATGGTAGACCGCGAGTCAAAGCCTTTCTTCCTTCTACTTGCTTGCTTGCAAGCCATAGCGGACTGCAACCTAGGGTGTCAAAGTAAATATGAAAACACTGCTGCTTAGGCTTAGATTAAAACATAAATAATCTCTCCAAGCAAAGCGTTAACAAAGAACATTGCTGGGATCATCTCTAAGTAGATATCTATGGAGCGGATCGTAAAGTCTCGAGCAAGTTAGATCAAAATTTAGAAACATGGCGCTCGAAAAGAAATAACTGTTAGCACCTCTGACCGGTAGCTCTGATTAAGCTGAACGAAGGACGACTACAAAGGGACGATATTTGATTAAAAAAAATCTGCTGTCAGCATTCCGACATTCCGGAGCTTCCCAGGTGATGCTTTTCTTCCATTACCTTGCAAGTAGACTACACGTATCTATAGCAGTTCTCGAGCTTTCCCTTCCCTGTTCCAATTTCCGCCAAATCTCAACCATTTTTAAAGGGAGTTTGCCGGCAATATTTCAAAGCTACAGCTCTGATACCAGGTTTTTTTGCATACTTTTGGACGTAAGCTATTAAAATGATAGATGAGAAACATTCTAGGACGCTTCGTTATAATTTATTCTTGCACCCAAGAGAGCAAAAAAATGAAACGTTCATTAGAAAAGTGAAAAGGAGACAAAAAAAAAAAAAAGAAAAAAGAAAACAATTATTAAAAATGTGAACCAATTAGAATAACAAAATAGGAAAAAGGATCTAATAATTTTCTTCTCTATTACCGGGAGAGATATGATTAACACTTGGCCTGCTGTGTGAAGAAATAGCTTTATTTTACATAGCTTTGCTCCGCAGTAACGTGAGGTCTAAGGTGAACTTAAATATCGCTGTGTGAAGATTTAAAATGCTGATGAGGATATTATTCAAATTTATTTTTCTTTTCTCTTCTCTTTGTTCTGTTCTTTGCTTAATGATCGAATGCAGTCAGGCGGCAAAAGCTGAGGGATGCTGTCAAAAAAAAATAAGAAGAAAACAAAAGACAAAAAAAAAAAAAAAATTACTGCAATATGACGGCGGCAAGACGAAGGAAAAAATTGAATCCTATAAAAAGTGCAAGTACTCTCATTATATACAAAAAGATTGTACGACTGAAGAAAGAAAGATACATGCCAAAGCCCAAACAGTTGATTACGTACATAAATGTACTTATTTATGTATGCATTTTTATTCCCGTATGCATATTTTCTTAAGCACTTTGAGGCGTTACTTAATACGTTTTCTTCTGCTCTTTTAGTAAAGCTGCCGCGCGCGCTTTGCTATGTACATATATTAAAAGAAGAAATAAATAAGCAAGAGAGATATTCGACTAGTTTATGACTTTGCGCTATTGTCATCGTCTATTTGACTGACGTGTGAAATGGCTGCTCATAGTGATTTCATCCATCCGAGTGAGGTGTTACGCCAGTATGCCTCTATATATTAATGTTGCGTAGCCCGGGCGAAGAAGATTAAGCAATTTTCTTACATCAAAAAAACAAAAAAACAAAAAAAAAAATTAATGAATAATAATTCATGAAAACAACGACAACGCATGGAAAAGAGAAATATTACACAGGCTGCCGCCTTAGGGGTTTCCTTACCATGTTACACCCAAGGGGTGATTTGTGTTACATTGGGTGAGTTTTTTTCATTCTTTTACTTTATCTCAGGGTAACGAAAGAAAAGTTTTCTTATCTTACAATGCTTCCATCTGAAGTCTAAAAATTCTTAACAGTCGGTAAGTTTAAACCCTTTTTTTCTTTTGATACCTATATAGGAAGACCTATAGGAAAGCATATAGCGGTATGTCATACCTAGAGAATACGAGCAGAAAAAATGTGACCAAATGTTTCTTTGTTTTTTTTTTTTTTTTGCTTTCTTTTCTAAAGAGTTGCGCATTATATCATAGAATTTTATTCCTTTATCCTTTAACGGATACTATAATTTTTTTAATTCATTGGAAGTTTTATTAAAAAAAGGAGAGAGAAAAAAAAAGGGAAAATCCAATACCTTGAAAATTTTCTTTCTTTTATCTAATTTTTCATAAATATTTTTTTGTAAATGATACATAAAAAATGCTTCACTTTTTTTTTGTTTGTTTGTTCGAAAATTAGCTGAAAATAACGTTCATTTATTTGCTCGGCAGGGACATGTTATTATGAAAAAAAAAAAAAGATATGTTTACGACTTTTGAAAAAAAGTCATAAGCATTTCGTTGAGGTAAAGCTTTGTTCAGCAGGCTTTTGCGATTTGATTTTTGTGAGATTTTCTAAAACAACAAAAAAAAAAAAAGAAGAAGAACAGCAATCTAATGAATTGCGTATGTCGCATCGGTATGCGCGATAACATGCGCTCATGTATAGTAATAATTACATATACTATAGTATGCTACGAAAGCTGGACGGGCTCAAACACCAACAAGGTACCTTAATATGAGAGTAACTTATTCAGTCTTTTTTTTTTGTTTAGAAATTTTCAAGAATTTAAGTCATTCTATACGCAATTTGTAGAAAGATAGTAAAATATGTTTTATTAATCTTAAGTCGCATAGTTATAAAATGCCCTTACGTTGCTCTGATAGCTAAGCTATATAATATGGAAAGCAATATTCTTCAATTGGTCCCATTAGTATCTCTGTTGAAATGAGTACAAAATGTTTAGTAGCACTGTCATCCAGAATATTTTTCTCAATATTTTATATTTCCCGTTGACGTCAGCAGCTTATGTTAACATATGATTTCGCGTAGCGCCATTTTCTATAAACGTGAAGCGATCTATGTTCAATGATACTGTCAGCGGGAACAGGAATTTGTCATGTGATGTGAAAAATTTGTAGTGTCTCGACTGAACAAAACAAAGCAGCGCTGTATAGGCCGGCAAAAAGAGTTACCGAAAACGAAAAGCTCTGTGAGTAACGCCCTTTTTAGAGCCTTACCCTCTTGTAACACACAAATCATACTTAAACTGCTCCATAGCACATATTTCTTCATTTTTTATTTAATTGAATTATATTTAATTAAATGTTATTAAATATATACACATATCAATAAATAAGAATGTGTATATATGTGTAACGAAAGAATTCCACAAAATTTGTCAATAAATCGTTAAACATGAATTTGTGATAATAAGCAAACAAAGGAATCTATCTATTAAAGCCCAAGAAATAAAAAACAAAAAAACATTGTCTAACAATGGATTTTCCAATAAATCATAATCTATAGTAGAGCAGAAAAAACACCAAAGCACCAACAGCAGCAACAACAATTAATAAATTCTCTAAACTCAGTTATAAATGTCATTTAATATTGTGATAAAAAGCAAAAAAAAAAAAAAAAAAAAAAAAAGGAAAAAACTTTGAAAAGGAAACAAGTGTCGTTCGTCATTATAATCGAGAGTAGCACAAACGCATAAATGGTTTCGTAGAGCTCTTGTTGTTGTTGTTGTTGTTTGCTTTTGTAGAGCTTCTCAACTACAACTTTAGAAAAATCTGCTTCTTGAATTTCACACATATTGAACTCTTCTTTCCAGAATGACGGGACGGGTCGCTCTGCCCGCTCGCCTGACTTTGCAAGTCGTTACGTTACTGAACCCGATACCGACAACCAGGCAAGTTCCATGTTATTGAATTTGTGGTAGACATAGATATATCATAATAATGTTTAGCATTGACGTCGGAATATGTTAATATGTAAATGCATGCATATGTGCACCAAGGCATACGCAGCAAGCACATATATAACTATTACTTTGAATCGTACTTAAGATAAAACTCCGAGTGAAGTGTGTTGTTGAATCCAAGCATTGGTGTTATATTTATAGTATTTTATATATATATATATATATATATATATATGTATATATATGTATGCATGCAAGCATGCTTATGTGTGCGTATATGCCGTAAACATAAATATATAGATATTTTCGTACTCTAATTTTGTATTTTGAAGTCATTGATGTGTGCAGCACACATGTGTGCCTACAGTAAGCTGTTGTTTGAGCAAAATTTCTAGATACGGATTTAAGTAATACAAGTACAGGAGGAAGAGTATGCTTGTCGGTGTTAGGGTAGGCTTACTTATGCGTATATTTGTATAGAGCAAATGTAGCGGGGGAGATTATGATGGGCTACACATACGAAAAAAAGAGTTGCTGTAGAGTTCGTTTAAAAATTAATTTGTGTTGGGTACGCTTTTATAAATATATATACAAAAAGAGATATTTGTGATCGCTATTTTTACTTTGCTTGCGTGTATTGCGTGATGGTTCGATGTTAACGGGGAGAGAGAGAGAGAGAGAAAAATAAACTAATTTATGAGCTGCTGGAAATGGTTTTTTTTTCCTTCGTTTTTTTTCTACATAAATATGATTATGATTTCCGATTACGGTTATGCGGAGAAACCGATCGTATTAGTATGAAGTGAAGTTGTGCACTAACAAAATCAGCTGATTTTTATTTTTGTTATAGAAAGAATATGTTATATTCGCCAGCAGACATACATATGTACAAGAATTTATGATGAATGAAAAGCGTCACGTTTTTATGGAATTTAAAGAAGAAACGGATGTCGCTTAGATACGAGAGTAGCTACAAATTTGTTGTCTGAATTTAACAAGAGATAAATGAAGTCATTTAGTTCGCCTAATTAATAACGCTAAGCCTTAGGGCATAGAAGACGAGTATATGTGACTTAAATTTACATTTGCCGGCTTAGTAAATTGAGAAAAAGGAATTTTCTTTAAAATTTTATATGTATTACAACAACAAATCTTGGGCAATTTGTACGCAATTTTTTATGGATTTTTATATAATGTATTATATATATCGTATTATATGTATAGTATTGTATCACGTAAAGTAAGAAAATTTCAAACATTATGCCAACATTGCAAAATTTCTGTAATTTCTCGGTAAAATCTTGAGCCAATTGGTTTTTATAGCCCGATTTTCAAGTCCTCCGTACGCCATTAAAAGATCTCTGCAAAGAGCAAAATAAATGATAGTTGGACTGTGTAAGATCTTCACAGCTTGGCTTTCTCAATTCTGGCTGGGCTAATAAAAGATGGAAGACAATGATTTGTCCTTAGATGACTTTTGGGGGACCTTTACAATAATCGCGAATTTTAAGCGCATTACTTATTCATAGTTAAGAGAAAAATTAATCGCCCGGCTAGGTTGCAGCAACTGCAGCACTGTTTCAAATTTTTCCAAACAAAATCATTGCTTTATATGGCGTCAATCTGGTCTTTGTGCAAGTTCATCCATCCTAGACCACCACCATAATTCTTAATATGTGATTCATTTTTTGCCGACTGCTAAGACAGTAGTCAACGTAGTAAAATTAATGAAAATGTTAAGGAAGTGTTTTATTATCTATACTAAATTATTAACTGTGTAATAGTTTTTAATATGGATAATAAAAACACATCCTCAAGACTTTTATTAACTTTGCTACATTTACTGGCCCTCTATTAATTATTATATAGGAGTGTGGTTGTTATCTTTTCTAGTAGCTGCCGCAACATCTTTTATTGACAAGTTCGCTAATATAAAATCACTTATGCACGCTATGTAACAAAAGGAGTTATGTTAGCAGTATGTTAGGTCGGGTTGCCAGGCCTATAATTCACCCCTTTGATCAAATTCTTTATATTCTTTTTGCTCGTCTTCGTATCGTTTCAAGCAGCGATTCGCATATGAAACTTCGGTCCATTCACCATTAGTGGTTTATGTGGTGGCACTGAGACTCTACTCTTCGATTGCTGTTTCTCTGCGCAACTATATCATAATGAAATGAGCCGATCTTTCTCGGTAGAGAGGAACCCCGGATATCGCGTAATATATCAATGGGGTTTTAGTTGCTGAGTTATGTTCTTGGTAGGGTGAATGGAGTAGAGTTAGCAAAATTCACATACCGCTGGATTGTAAATATAAGGGCGGGCCCTTGTATATTACCCAAGTAGTTTTTCAAGTGACCTATTATAGCATAGCAAAAAAATTAAAAGCCGTAGAGGCGGAAATATTTCCGAGTTAGTATTAAAAAGCCATTCTTAGTAAGTCGTAAAGCCGACTACAGTGATAGGAGACAACATAACTGAGTTGGCGAGCAGTAAGACGAATGGACATTTCCAACCTTGTCAAACATGTGCACGTATCTAGCAAGTTTTGAAAATGATAAGAGATGTTCCAGACTCGTAGTTAAGCAATCAATGCTATAAGGCGAAGAGGGATACCTGGAAGTCCATGTTCTAACTACACAATCAATTATCGAATCAAAAAGACAAAAGGTTCGAAAGAAGAAATATCGGAAGAGGTCGAATGATTATATCTATATATGTATATATATATATAAAAGGTAGCTTTCGACTAATTTTTTTGTCCTTTCGCTTTTGAAAGTTTTGCATGGACGAATGTTCAACAAAGAGGTGATCTGTAAACACAATAATTCATATTCAATGTAAAGCAATATATTTTAACGGTTATTCCATATGCCTCGTAATTGAATGGCTTTCAGAAATATAAACACCCTCAATATGACTTTAGCATGCAACATAAATAGAAAAACAACTGCGCGTTTGCATTATATTTTCTCAAAATTTATTCTCAGTTTATTTTTATTCTATTTACTTGCGTGCACACACCCCCTCTTTCTTCATACATATGTAAAAATGTTTTCAGAAAGTAAAGCAAAAGTATTTTCAATGCAATCAATTTCATGAAATGCAACCTTAGAGGTGTTGATTTGCGTTGCTATGACTTTATAGTTTTCAAACATTTCCGTACGTCTGTCCATCAACTTGTGTTTTATATTTTTATATATAGTACATTGACTTATGGCATACACATAAAACAACCCCTTTGATAAATACGAACACTATTCTCAACAACCGCCACACGGGCGTTCTTTTTTCTTTTTTCAATAAATTTTTATTTCATAAATACGTCAAGTTGAACGCTCTCACTAGTTAAAACTTTTATTATAATCGTTTAGACATCTGTTTTTCGCTTTTACTTTCAAGATATAATGCCGGCCGTTAGAGGCTCGTCGATCAATGTGTGAATAATAAATAAAATAATAATTTTGAACAATTTTTTATATCTACCAAGCTAAGCACGCGAAAAGGATCTTTGGACATTCGTAGTCAAGCTTTAACTACGTACCTGTGGGGCCAATCCGTACTGCATTCATGTGGGAGAATGTGACTATATTAAAATTAATTCAGGCGAGCGTAACGAACTAAACTCTTGTCATTTATAATGTACGTAAGAGCGTGCCTTTGCTTTATGGGATCCCCGATCAGAGAAACTCACTCAATTTAGTCATAGATTCATTTATGTTGCTTTGCGTGCAAACTTGCAAGTTGCGAAGGATGGCGTAAATGACATTAGCGGGGTTGCCATAAAAAGACTTTTATATACGTTGGAAAGCAGTAGTTGCAAAGGTACTCTGTTTATTCCCGATTTATTCGATTAGATAAACTTTTTGTTTTCGATGTACTTACACTGTGATCGATGGCACCGAGATACTTATTGTGATATCTGTACTTGTTTTCAATAACAGCAACAGTTGACAAATGTCGCCATAGATTGGATTATGTCCCCTGCCTGCGCGTTACAATATTCCCTCCTTGAAAATATCGAAACGCTTGTCTTTACAAAAATAAACTCAAACTAAAAATACATCAGAGAGATCGTTGTCGTCATTTCAATAGTAATTTCAAATGCATAATAAAAAATTTAAATCATTTAAAATAAAGTGGGGTAAAATTGAATATAAGCGATTGTCGCTGCTTATGTATTTGGCGTGTGCTTTGTTTACATTCCCCCGTGAAACAAAGAAAGAGAGACAAACAAAGACAAATGTTTGGATATTTCATGTTCTATGTTATATTAAAAGAAAATAATTAATATTCTTCTTCTCTGACAAAAATATAAAATATAAAATATTATTTAAGCAATTTGCGTGTTTCCGTTTGAGGATCAACAGACCACCTCTGCTCTTAGCTTTTAGACAACTTTTGTAGTACTTTTCCGTAGCTACTGATTGTGCTGGCTCTTATGAGCGGACCAAATAGATTACAACATACGAGGAAAGGACGGAAGATGGACGGAAGGGGTAATATTCCAAATTTCCTCCTTACAGATCGAATAACAACAAAACTGCGTGTGGCGTATTTTACTCCCTCTCACATTGAATTTAATGAAAATTAATTCCATGAAATTTTCTTACGTTTGCTCTCTCGGCTTCAGGCATATGCCCACCCCATTTTTTATTGAATGAAGCAACTATTTCGTTTAACTATGTACTTGAAATGGTGTTGTGCGCAGCATTCTTAACCGTTATATTGAAATTTATCTTAAATTCCTTTAAGGACCCTAAGTAGCTTGCCTGCATCCTTTTTTCTTTGATAACAATTTGATTTCATTTATAAATTTAGGTCAAGTAGAGAGAAATTAAATTGCGCAGCAATAGAAGTAAGAGTATGATTT
Organism: Glossina fuscipes; assembly: GCF_014805625.2. NCBI lineage: Eukaryota > Metazoa > Arthropoda > Insecta > Diptera > Glossinidae > Glossina > Glossina fuscipes. Next base: position 11,527,797 of record NW_023998417.1, read on the forward strand.
AAAATAAAACAATATCCTTAGGAGTAATAAACATTTAAAAAAACATAAAAGTGTCCGCATATGTCCATACAAAGAAAAGCATTAAGAAACACAAAGAAATTTACGATCGATGAACTGTTTGGCCGGCGTTCTTCTTCTTCTTCTTCTTCTTTTTTATATGTTATATATAAAAGAAAGAAAAAAAAACCTTTACATGAAGTTTACATAATAATGTATGTATGGATATGTTTGCGCGATAAGCCAAGAGTTAAATATGCACTCTCATTAGCCTTTTGTGTAATGACAAAAAAAAAAATAACAAAACAAAAGATATGAATACAAATAAATGGCCACTAAAGGCGTAGAATTCTCAAAGAGGACATAAGATAAGAATATACAAAGACATTCAAACCTTCAAAGCGAAAATGCTGTAATTTATTTTCACTTTGCAGCATCTTAACCCTTCCGAGGGACAAGAGCGTACAAAGCAGCGCGCAATAATCCCAACAAAACATTTCCTATTTTCCATTAATAATAAAAAGAAAAATATTCCGCCATACGGAAAATTAGCGGTCTTTCCCTTTGTTCTTTACCGTTGCGTTTGCTCTTGTTGATGATCTTAGATCATCAACCCGTTTGGTTATGCTTTCCCTTGTTCACCTAAAAGCAAAAAAAAAAAAGAATATCTAAAAATATATTTAGTTACCGCTTAATTCTTTTCTTCTTATTCCTTGATAAACGCATCATCATCATCATCATCATCATCATCGAGAAATCTCGTTTTTCCCTGCTCTAACTGCTTTATTTTCCTTCGCATCTCAGTATCGGTGACCTTTATACTAATTGTGTCTACTGGTCCATAAACTTGAAAACAATAAATTTTGCTCTCTTTTATTCCTCGTTCTCGACTGGGCCAGTCGAAGCCAGCTAATCACAATAATGTAAATGCTTAGCTTTAGAAGGGGGGGGGGGGAAAAAAAGCTCCGCACAATAACAGCCCGTTATTATTCAATGGAAGGTAAAAATCTAACGATATTTTAATGAAATTTTATATTTTTGATAAAAAGATTTTTTTTTTTTTTCAGTTTTCTTCTCATTTTCCCTTTAGAAAATTATGAGATGACATTTTTGTTATTTTGACAGGATATCATAATTTTTCATGTAACATTTTTCTTACGCATTATATTCAGTGGCATGTTTATTACGAAAAAAAAAAAAAACGAGGAAAAAATTTGTAAGAAAATCTTATTTAATCATATGTCTGTCAAGTTTTATGATACTTGGAAAAAAAAAAAAAAAAAAAAAAACGAAAAATATCATAAATGAATCTTTTGTTATTGGGACACAATTGAAAGGCGAGACGATGTGAATTGTGCGCAATTTCATATATCATATGTAGTTTGCCAATAAAAGTGAATCGAGAAAGTATTGCAAACGATACGCTTTTTAAATCATTTCGGTGAAGTCGCCTATGATGATATTTCTCCAAAAATCCGTGAGAGAACGCAAGCAGATGAGCCAACCGATTCCCTAACTCTTTTTGAATAAAATTTTCAATTATTGTTAGGTTCGTTATTGCATAATATCGATGTCTCCGCCATGGATCGTAGAATGTTGATAAGATCTCAACGAATCAAGGAAATTGTATTCGGTTGAACGTGAAGCTTCGATACCTATCACAACCTTAAGCCCATATAAGAAAACTGTAAAGTACTTTGGGTGTGAGCATCAACTAGAACCATATGTAGATTTAATGAAAAGAGCGAGCGCATGTTTGATATAAAAGTTTGACAATAGCTTTCCTTGTTTAAATTTTTCGCATGTGTTAATAGCGTCAGTTGGTCAAAGCATTTAAACCTCCACATTGAACCTTTTCAGGCTAAATGGGCAGTAAAAAGTGTTTCTATATATTGTCAAGCATTAGCTTTGGGAGTTGAGCTTCGATTTTCTGGTACCTCGCAGTAGATTCAAATTTCATTGACAGTTAGCAAAATTGTCTAGGCGGCGCTGAACACTTCCCATAAGTGGAATTTTTAGTCGAATTTTCCATCTTTGAATACAATTTGCGGTAAGAGCAGTTCGGGAAAATCGTGACTTAAATTAAATTCTCTCCACGACCCATGGCAGGGAAGTGTGACTCTGTACCATTACACATAACGCTTTATCGCATCAGAACATAATCGCAAGAGTAACAAGCTTCCACAACGTAAAGTCCAAAGTGTCGCAATAATAAATTTCTAATAAACCTTTCTATGTTTAAAAATTTCATTTAATCGTTATAACAACCACAGCAACAACAACAACAATAAAATTCAAACGTAAAGCATTAACTGACAGAATTTTTAGAATCAAAACACGCAAGGAAAAGTAATTCTTACTTACTCTTACTCTTACTACTACTACTACTACTACTACTACTACTACTACTGCTATTATGTGACTGTGACAATCTTTAGCTTAAAGTATTAGCATTAATTGAAAGAACGGAACACTTGAGATGAGAAAGCCAAAGTAGATGTCATTAATGGAGAGACAGACAACCACGACAATTGCCAGGTATTTGTTAAGTACTTTTCACAAATGTTTTCAATCGTTGTATTATTATTATTGTTGTTGTTTTCGTTGTTGTTGTTGTTGTTATTATTGTTTTAAAAGGAGTATTTGTAAAATAACTTTTTATGCTGCTTGAGTATATATTTCCACGATTTTTGTTCTTATTTCAAAAGCTATTCGCGCTGCTATTATCGTGTGTGAATGTGTGCCTTTTGTGTTCATAACAAAAAAAGTGCATATAATAACGCAGTATACGGCAAACACGCATATGCGCGTTAATTCACTTGCTGTTCAAGTTTTATAAAAACTTTATTGAAGAAGCAGAGAAAGGCAAATATGCCTGACTTACTTATGTATGTATGTATGTATGTATGTATGTATGGCTGATCGGTCAGTGCGTACGCGCAGAAGAAGAAATATTTTGCGTGGCTTGTTTTGTTACGGTTTTTAACACTCGCATCTCTTACAAGATCGTTTGTTATCCGAGATGTTTGCCTCAATGTAATCATTTGTTGAACTGCCCCGTCTGTGTGTATAGCCTACAATTGATTTCTGTGGAATTATTGTTAAAGGGCGTTTTCTCAGATATGTGTGGGTTTTTTGCTCCTATATACAATATACACAAATTTCTGGTTTAATACAATTGCATCCTACGTTTGCAGCAAACGCCATACAATCTTTTTGTGACTTGCGCGATGAAAGAGCGCGTTTATGCCCGATGTCTGCGAATATGATCTCTTCCTCTCTCTCTCTTTCTCACTATCTATCTCTTCAAAATAATTACTTAAAATATTTTCAAGTAAAAAAAAAAGAAGTATAAACACAAACATTTATCGGCAGGATAGTTGTTGTAGGCAAGTACGGAATGAGACCTCTTCCCACTGAGCTGAAAAGTAGCTGAATGATATTTCGATATTTTGTGTGGGCTTTGTCCCCGATTCTATGCAATTCATCCTGTTTTATTATGTTATGCTTTATTGTTAAGGAAATTTTTTTTTTTTTTTTTTTTTTTTTTTTTTTTTTTTTTTTAGTATTAGTGGGCGATGTATTTAAAAATTCCGTGTACTGTAAAACAATAAATGCAAAAAAAAATTCATTACGACGAAGGCGATTAAAAATCAATGGAGCGGGTTCACATAAATTCTAATTAATAAATATATATATATCCATCAAACGTTTTAGTCAACACTTCTCTCCTTTATCACTGCAATTCAAATGGCGCATTGGGTGCTCAGGATTTGGAAACGGTTCGGTTGAACTGGATTCGCTCTATACCGGGAAAATTGCTATTGCACTTAACGTAAAGGAAAGTATATAATTTTCAGATTAAGTTCTCTCTCTTAGTTATAAATCTGGGACCGTTCAAGTACCAAGTAGTATGTATATCGGGCATAAATTGTTTTTTCCTTCGTCTTTAATTTCAAAGCATTTCGCTTGATTTCGATTGTTTTTAATATTTTATGTGTAAATATTAGTAAACAAATGGGAGCACAACACCGCACAGCATACATTGTAACCATCGTCGTCATCATTAGGTAGCATCAATGTGTAAATGCTTCTACGTTTATGCTCCATCTGTTGCTGATACACTCTCCGGAATGTAATTTCTTTGCGATTTATTATAAAATTATTTTTTCGCTTTTTTTTTTCTTTTTCTTTCTTGTTTTTTTTTTTTTGTTGTTTTTATACTCTTTGTCACAGTTTCATTATAATTGCTTACTGATGTCAATATAATATATATATAAAAATATATGTGTGTATATAAAGCGTGTCTGTATTTATATGTAATGAGCAGGCGTGACTGCAGGCATACATGTGAAATTGTCGGCATTATTTTTCGAATTTATTGGCCAATTAATTTTATAGATTGTAAAGTTAATACTCTGAGATATTCATTATTAAGCGAGAGCTGTCGCCACTAAACGGCTATAGAAAAAAAAAGAGAAAAAAAACATCCAAAGTCGTTTAAATTAATTCTACGCCCGTTTGCACAAGTTTGCCCGAAATAAAAAAAGAAAACTTATTTTATTTCGTGTATAAGTTAAATAAGGATTAGCTGCTTCAGCGAAATCTCGGTCGAAGAGTTTAGAGTTCAGTTGAAACATGAATGAATGAATGAATGAAATTTTTATACCCTTTTTATGCGATAGAATCGTAGAGTATGTGGGTTGTCACACTTCAGGGCACATTTTCTCGTGAAACTGAATTCATTACGTAGTTGATATGTATGCAGCTATTAGCGCCGAAAGAGAATTGGTGCCAATAACGTTGCGTAACTGTTGATATCTTTGACTTTTATTATCACATTTTATGCCAACTGAATGACAAGTATAAAATGGTTTGGGGCTTGGTCGGCCTCTTCATCACCAATTTCGTGTGGGAATAGCCTTTCTTGCCACACAAGTCAAGTTTTAATTCCTTCTCCGTTATAGCTTGAATAATATTAACCTTTAAATACCGCCTGCTAAATTATTTGCTTATTGCTTTAGCATAAACACTATCAACGGCTTAAGCTTAACAAGACATCTAATCCTTTCAAATTTGTCCTAAGAACACCTCTCAAGTTGGTTTCACAATTGCTCATGCACTGCGGGTAGAGGACAATCGATATTCGGTTCATCAAGAACACTGCCAGTAACTATAGCAATATTCTCTTTTTATACGTCAGGCCTTTTCAATTTTGCCAAGAGATCGATACAAACTTGTTCCCGATTTTTTTTTTTTTTTTACGAGTACAGTTAGCGGTTTATGTTCGGTTATTGCATTTTTGCTTCTTCTTCTTTGGGTCGGTTGCATCAACTAGTTAAAAATTTGCTTTGAGTCTATTACAAAATTTCCAACGCCTCCGACGATTATGACCGACTATAGAGAAGGAATGATGCTATGGCGAAATCAAGAGATACGCAAATATGTAGACGGCGTTCAAATGTTGTTCAAAGGCTTGAAGAAGTACTTAGAATATAACCTTCATAAGAAAAGTGAAAGACAATAAATAGTATGCCCTTGCTTCCTAGGGGAAAAAAGGAGTAAAGAAGGAAGCAACCCTATAGCTCAGAAAGTAAGACCTCGTCCTTTTGATGTTATAATAAACAAGAATGTTTTGAAAATTCCGATTCATGCACTAATTTCTGAACTTATTTGCAGGTGGCTTACGCCCAATTTATTAGAAATGTTACGTCGGAGGAATATTTTTCTTTCCTTTCATTCGCTCCGATTTGATCAACATTTGGAAAGGAAGAGAGAAAATATCGGACATAGAGGCTCTGAGTGATAGCATTCTTGTCCTTACAGGTAGGTGTTACACAAACGCAACAATGCAATGAATGACTTGACGTTCCGATATCGATGATTATAAGATCACTTTGCTTGCTCACATTGAGCTGAAAGAATGTCTCTGACACAATGCGATGAGAAAGTTGCCACTAAGAATTTTTCTTCTAAAGTAATTTTTAATGATATAAAAAACGTTTTCTTTGTCTTTTCGTTTCTTTTCATTTTTACGTCTCTTATATTGTAAATAACTATCAATGTAATGAACTTTTAAAAAGTAAAACGAATGAAAAAAGAAAAATTGTTGGTCGGGCAGGGGCGATCGTTAAACAATCTCCTACACCTAATAAAATTTAACAAATTGTACCTTCTTTCTATGCAAAGACATAGTCCACAAAGCGATCTCTTCATCAGATTACTTTAACGAACTAAAATTTATCATAAAATAATGGAAATCTGACCTTTTATAGACAAGGTTGTATGGGAAGACTTTCAAAGCAATCGCCCATGCGAAACAAAATTTTTAATAGGAGTTGTTTTCGTATTATGACTTGTGTGGGAAGTGGCCGTTGACGAATGGTCTGTTCCAATCTATTTTCAACGAATTTTTTTCTCAGCCGAGAACACGTTAGAATATCAAATACGTGAGTAGACCACACACAACGGATAAATCGACGATCAAGCAAGCACGGAGGCAAGCTTGATTCGATTTAAAAAATAATTCTTAACTATTACTAGTGAATATTACACATGTGCATGTACATTAACTTAATATACTCTGTGCCAGAAGAGGTGCGTAATGGTGTAGTGTGTAAAAGAAAAACAATGAAAATATGCATGGCGGAGTAGAGCGTGTTAAAAGGCAGGCACAACTCTTTGAAGTGGACCAAAAACAACAATTCCTCATAAGTAATAATGGCTTGAAAATTTTACCAAAGAAATGTAAAAATTTCATTCATTATATATAAAAATATGTTCTTTTTGGGAAAGGCTTGAGAAACATAATTTCAAAAGAATATATACCTTCTTCTTCTTGTCAACACTCATTCATTGATAATTCATTCAGTTAAACGCAGCGATCAACTTTTAAAGTTTTTAGAAACTCTGTGACTTGAACTACGTGCTCGTATATCTCTATCTTAAGTTAATGACTTAACTTGTTTATAAAGTTATGGTAAAATGATAAAAAAAAAAATAAATAAAAATAAAAAAAAAAAAACAACGAATCATTAAATCTTTGAGGAATTTTACGAGTCTTTTTCTGTTAAGCCTGGGGTTTGGTTTATTTAACTGGCGATCAGGCGATCTATTCGTTGTAGTGTTATAACATTTTTGTTTTTTTTTTATATCACACCGAAGGAAGAGAAGAATATGCGCGGAATGATGGTTAAATGTCGTTATGCACTACTTATGTGTGTAATACGAATTTTCCAGTATTCTTTCGGGTCTTGTCTCTTTCTTGCTAGTCTTCGTCTTAAAGCTAATTTATAAAAACAAATGGTACCAGAAATTTCAGCAAACAAACCAGTTACCATTTAACATATAACCAAGAGACGATGATTTCAATTCTTGTAGTAGTAGAAAAAAATGATTCTTGCAAGACTTATACGTCGTGTGATAACAAAAAACAAAATCTTTGTCTACGATGGAAAAAACAATAGTTCCCTTTAGCCCTACATTCTTACTTGCTTCCAAGCTTGGTTAAGTGTAAATATAAGATAATACAAAAACAACAAGTGCACGAATCGTTGCTCGCTGCAATAATATATAGGAAAAAAAAAAAAAAAAAAAAAAAACAACAACTATGTTGTAAATGTTGTTTGTTCCTCTTGTTGTTGTTGTTGCATTGTAGATCTAGAGCTGAATTTTCTCTACGCATTTTTACAGCTGATATATTTTCCACGGTCCACACACAAATGCATGAATTAAACATTCATTTAAGCTCTTTTTTTTTTATTTTTATTTTTTCTTTTATTTTTTTATATTTATTTATTTATTCTTACAGTGTTGTGGCAGTGAATGTGTGTAATTTCATATAACGACTTCCGTTCTTTGATGGCTAATTTGCTTTGCTAGGCAAAGGCTTTAAGTACTTAGTCAAGGTTATGTTTTTTCTTTCTTCGAGTTGTTATCGTTGTCGTCGCTATGTTGCTATTGCCTTTTTCCTGTCATTAAAATGCTGTTATTATTATCACCACATTCACAAGCACTTTAGTTTAATATTTAAAACAATTTCTTATTATTCTTAGCAAAAAAAAAAAAAAAAAAAAAAAAAAAAAAATATTTATTATTTATGATCTTTCAATAGTTTTTTTTCATAATTACGTTCCTTATAATTTACGTTGAGTTTATTTTGCAAATTATTTTATCTGGAGCAACGTGGCGCAATTCTCCAATGATCTCATCATGACTTTATACAAATCTTTTTCCTTAGGGCACCTTTTCGAGATTTGTATTTGGATCTCTAGGCGTATGGGATGGGATGAATAGGAGAACAATTCGAATTTCAGTTCAAGTAAATTTCCCACTCAAGATATCAATCAACCTGTGACACAATATACATTTGTTGCACTGTACGCAGGTCGATAACAAGAACCGTAAACCCATCTCAGCTTCCGTATGTGACAACTTTTACGCAAAATAATCGATTATCGAGACAAAGTTAAGCATTTTCTTAACAATATTTTCTAATACGGTCATCTGTATCGGGCGTCTATTGACCTTCAACATTATCGGTGTCCGTACTACAATCGTTTAAAATTAGGGAAACACCAATAAATTGTGAAGAGAAGAGAGCTGTCCGTAATACTTCTCAGGGCTTTAACGACTACTTTTTCTCATCAAAAAGCAATCTTCGATTGAACATGAAATTCGAATACTGTGCGATTATTAGAATATACGCATCATAAGCTATGAAAAGCAATTTCTGATTGACACAATTAGTCCATACGCATAATCTCATAAACGAAATATTTATGTCAAGAACATGAAATTCATATCTACACAAAACATGCTAACCTAACCCTTCACAGTTTTGCGTATTTTGTGATTTCAATTGACCTCTTTATGCACTGAAATGCGCTGATAGTTATCTCAGGATTTCATTTTACTTTATTTGCTTTCTTTAAATCGTATTTCTATATATAAGTCCCCTTCGTTTTTCTATATCAAAGAAAAATATTTGATTTTCTCCTTTGTTGATATTTTGCTGGGATGCAATTATTAATATTAAAATGCCGGTTCCCTACCCATGTCTTTACATATAGACGACATCATTCCAGACTTTTAATTCATTGGCAGAAGTTGCAGAGCCGATCTCTCAGTCTCAAAGGTTACTTCTTCCATGAAGCTGTATTAATTAATTTGTTTTTTTTTTTTTTTGGAAATGCTTTTGAACAAACGTAACCACTTTTCAAAGAGATCCGTTAGTGTATTAAAAGGGCAAGAAATCAACAGGACAGTCAACCACTTCCCATCGGACATTTGTTTGTCACAAGCAACTTTTTCGTAGCTCTTGAGAAAGATTTTGAAATTTTCAAGCAAACAATTTTTTGGCCTCCAAGTATGTATTAAGCTAATTAAAAATTACAAAAATTCGAAAAATATACAATGTGTTCGCATTATTAACTGTAAGACGTGATATATATCAAATTAGAGTAAGAGAAGTTCGTGTGCAGATCGCATTTGTTCGAAGAAATCGCATTAGTTATGTTTGATTATTGATTTAATGAATTTCGAAAACGTAAGCACAGCTTTCTATCAATGCATCGGGCAAGGCGGCAAGCATAGGGCAATGAAACACCAACCAAAGTAATATACTTCCACAACATCATCTACAACTACAAATATGATAAGTAAGTAAGTAGGGTAGATATGTTTATGTAGCATCATCATTCATTTACTTTACGACTAAACGAAACGAGAAAGTCAAAAGAAAAGGAAAGAAAAAAGGAATTCAAACGTAAATGAAGGCAGCAAGCCGCGCAACTGTGAGAGTATTCGAGGAGCTGTGGTAGAGTAAAGCTTTTAAAATTTAAAGAGAAATGCCGACACACTCTGGCTGTCAATTGTTTTGGCAAACAAACTGAAATATTGTCCACACAGTTAAATGAGAAAAACGCTTAATTAACATGAAACGAAGATTTTATTTAGATACGTTTCATCGTCTTCTTTCGTTATACTAGAAAAGGAGACTTGAAAGTGCATTAAGTAACGACATAAGTGTGAGATTAAGTTCAGGTTGAATGAAAATAATAAACAATGGCTTCCATTATTTTTTTCATTTTATTCATTCAATGTCATTGCGAGCTATTGAGAACGAAATGAAGTTCGTCTCTTAGTACCTAGTAGTGTAGTAGTAGGTCAGATAGATATGATTTTCACTTCTCATATGTCTTTTATATTATTATATATACATGTATATACAACATATTTTTTTTCCCTTTTTTTTTTTTTTTTGTATTCATTTTTATTTATATATACGGCAACAAGTTCTATTGGCGCCCGCGCTCTTTTTTGGCTTGGTTACGATAACACAATAATAACAACAAATAGAGCATCCCATTCAGGTTTGAATAACCCCGATAAGAATGAATGGTAAACTGATTTTGACATATAAGTTGTAACACACACTTGACTTGGTACAAGTTCAGAAGAAGGGGCTTTTGTTCTTCGAAACATTCGTCCCCTGAATATTAGTATATGAAAATCAAATTTAGTCCATTTAAGAGAGAGATGCATTATTAGTCCTTCAACAACGTCTACGTTTTCAAAAAATTCCCCTAACTTTACCCAGGCGCGAAATTTCGATTTAATTCACTCATTTCTGTTCGTCTATTTCTCTGTCTTTTTTTTTGGAGGTCAAGTTCAGTTTGCATTACTCGGGAAGGCTCGTTCAAAGGCTCTGAAAACCGGGAAATTCTAATTCGATTTAACCTAATGGATGCTTTTCCATTAAATTTTATGAGCAACTTCCGTTCCGTTCGGTTCCGTGCCCTATTACTCTGAAATACTCATAGAAAATACTACGAGATTTGATTTTTCACCGCCGCGTCCACCTGTCCACCTCTTTCTAGAAATCTGATTTTGCTTTTCTTATGAGAAGGTACTCGTACGCGCGAAATTCTTATTCGATTCGACGGCACCTGCCCTTTCGTCTGTCCATCTAAGTACTTTTAAAATTCTTTCAGACAGACACTTAGACATGGCACTTATTCACTCAACTCCCAGCTATTCGAAACTAAGAAACTAAGTAAGCTCCGCTTAGCATAACCGTAAAAGTGGATTAGTGTCCGCTAAATTACAAACCCGATACGGATTTGAATTATAAAATTTTTACAATCGAATTATTAGAGGCATTACTCAAAAACTTTATGATCAGCAACAAGTATTATGCACTAAGATGATAGCAACAGATACGCAACAAAGTGTTAAGCCCCGGAGGTCAAAAAAAAAAAAAATAAATAAAAATGAAAAAATATCAATTTGAAAATTCTAATTTAAAGTCGTTTTAAAGTGTGCATTTTTTACCCCGTTTGTTATTTGTTAAGTACGAAACCGAACAGAAATTGTTCGACCAAAAGATATAACAAAAAAAAAAAAAAAAGAAGAAAAATGAAAAACATCAACCAGTGTAGTTATAGTGGTTTTTGAGAGCTTATGTAAACTAGGCATCACAATAGTAATCGTCATTGCTCGTGATAGAATTTTTTAAACAGAATTTCACACTTGTGTACATATTCACAATCATATTTCAATGTATTGGTGTATTATTATTAGTGAAGTACTATACGACGTAAATACAAAGTTCGTGTAATCATAAAAATATATATGTTTTTACACATAACATCATACGCAATGACTTTACATATTCAATTAGCTTTTCGGTTGAATGCCTCGTAATCATTTCAGATTTTTCATAAAAACGGACCTGTAATTATTTTCATTTCATCTTTGCACAGAGGGTCATTAAATTATTGTTTCGAAAGAAAAGGAAAAGGAAAGCAAAGAAAAAAAAAACAAATGAAATAAAAATTAAACATGTATTTAATCCCTGATGACAAAATAGTTTTGCAATTTTCTTACTCGTTAGTCGTGCGTAGAATGCGGTTTGAAAAAACTTTATGATTAAAAAGATTCACTTATGGGGTTCTCTCTAACTCTAAGTATAGTAATTACATAGTACATCCTTTAATCATCACGACAATGTCTAATAATCAAAGCATCAACAGCTTGAAGAAGAAAATAGCATCATCAGCAAAAAGCAAAACTAAAACGCTGCGCTCTGAAGAGTTCAATCAACTTAGTTCATTTCATAATAACTCCGTGCAGGAATACAACAAACATATTGCTACCCATTAAGGGCCTGTGCACATATGATAAAATATATGCGTGTGCGCAACTATGCTTACAAACATGCATTTCTTAGTATAAATCTGCATCATTTTGCTCGGATCCATTCCAAGAGTTGGAGTTGAAAAAAAAAAAAAACAATAAAAGCAGAAAATGCCTCTAAATCGTCTACAATTAGAATTGCAGAGAAATAAATGTTATTGTGTTGCATAGAATATGTGCATGTTGCGTGTACGTGTGTGTGTGTGTGTGTGTGTGTGTGTGTGTCTGTGTGAAAACATCCTGCCTTAAATGTGCAAGTAATTGTTTAACTATAGCTATAAAAAATGAAATAAACATAAGACAAAAAAAAATAAATAAATAAAATAAAAGAAAAACAAACAATTATGAACGTGGGGTGGAAAGGAGAAAAGGGTTGATGGTTGGGGACCATAGAGCAATGGGCAGGTGGGGAGGGGGAGCATTAATGAACTTGAATTACATAGAAAACGGCCTGTAAGAGTTGAGTTTACAACTTTGTGCAGCAGCATAAAACCCTAGATTTCTCACAACGACACACATACACACAAACACACACACCCGTATATATATATAATATTCGTTATTTTGTATGTAAGCAAGCTGGCAGGCAGAGTGTGACATGAAATAAGCCACAACTGACAGACAAATGGGGGAAACAAGAACAACAGCAATGGCATCACCAGGCATAAGAGAACACATCACAGGCCACAAGAATGCAAAACAAACTGAACGACGACACTAAACTATTCTAAGGTTCAAGAAACTCTATACAGAAGAGAACTAATATGCTCTCAATAATTCTGTACTGGTACTAAAAGTTGATATACCATATCTATATATATACATATATATGTATATATAAACATTGTACATTAGTCGTTTAAAAGATGCCGGAATCCCCATTATTTTTATACACAAAGTCCATATGGAATAAAAGCCGAAGAACGATCCTCTCCGTAATAAAAAGAAGAACATTGTAGCGTGGAGCTCTACATTTCAAATGAACTGAAATCCCGGAGAAAATGATGAAAAATAGTAAAAATAGTACCGCATCATATATGTATACGCGTTTACAGTCAAAGGAAAATGTAATAAATACAAATACCGCCGCATAAGCAACAAAACAAAACAAAGACAAGAAGAAGAAAAAGACGAACAAAAAGAAAACATTAGCATCAAAAGGCGTGCCCATCTGAAATAGTTTTCTTAGGAAATATAGTGTGCAGTGTTGCAGTAACAAAAGCAGCCAAAGGAAGCTGGAGTCATTGGCTAATAATTACATATGAATTAGTCAGTCATTGTGTGAGAGCCCCCCACTAGTCGCCCCTTTACATGACATTTGCTTTTCAACGCGACTAGGAATGTATTTATATGCATGCGCATATACAACTTATGTCTTTGTTGTCGCCCGATAATTATACAACAAACACGCTAGCATTTATAACAACATTCTGAACATAATTTCCCTTGGTGAAGATAATATCTCTTGATGAACTCAAATAGGGTTTTCGAAACATATATTAAAGTATGAAAAGTAGAGAGTAGAAAATAGAAAGAGACAAAGAATGCACACAAACTGCCCTAAATGTTGTCATGTTATCGCAATCATGTCTGCAGAAAGATGTTCAACCGCAACACCGGCCCGGCCGTCTGTTTAATGTCAAATTAATGGAAATTAATTTATCTCAACTCACGAACAAACTCATACACAATAACACGCACGTGAATACATCTATGATGTTAGAAATTAAAAGCTATACATAATAGTACATAGCAGCATGTAATTCTGCATAAGTGTGGGTGTGGTCGAGATTGTAAATGCTTTTAATTGTAATCATTTTTTTGCACCATAGGCTCCTCTGTAGGGTAAATAAATCTTTAATTATTAAGCAGTATAAAAAGTATTAAGCCTTTTGGTTTAAGCGTTTACGTGAATCAATCAAGAAAAATAGCTGTTGTTAATGCTTTAATTACCCCTAGGGAGGGACTTGGCGAAAAAATTTTAACTTGACGATGCATCTCCGAATAATAAAGCATCGTTCACAGGAATTGTGCAAGGTTCGTGAACGAACCTTGCAAGACTATCTTGGTAAATAGACAGTTCTTCCTTAAATTTAATAATAAAATAGGGGAACGCTGTGCCCGCCCTCGTTCAAATAATGTCATTATTGTAAACATAGTGGACAGAGGATCGAAAGGAGGACTAACTTTTAATTCCATTAATGGACCGGTGTTATTGAAATCTATCCCCGACCGCCCTGTGGCGAAGATCGGAATATTGCTATTCCGCTACGTTCGGTAAGTTGAACAGATAGCTTCGCTGACAATGCTCAGTGGAATGTAACGAATGTGTGCAGCACAGTTTGGAAAACGTCGATAAGAACAGCTTTACGCTGAAAAATCGACCTGGGATGATTTCTAAGACAAACTGCTAACTATCAACGTGACTTGGACCTGCTATGAAACGTTAAAGACGGCGGAAATCATTTTGCGAACAGCGATCTCCGGCTCGGACACCTCCCGCCTTCGAGCGTGACAAAATGGCAATTATAAGAATCATGAGCTTAATTATTGACGGCGATCCAAACAATATCCTCTGCCTGCTATTCATATTTATCAAGCGGATGAAATTTGTGATTAAATTTTAAGAAAAAAAAAAGGCTTAAGGAGCGCATAGTGTCATCGCAAATCGAATGAGTTCGGAAGCAGCAAATGATGCCTCCGTAAAAACTCTGTTATAGCAAACATTTCTAATCGAATCACTGACACTTTAACCGGCTTTTATCTCTTCATAGTAGTTGATGGGTATTCAAAAGTCGCTTTAATGCATTTACAGCTTTCTTATTAATTTCTTTACCTCAAATGGTCATCGTCATCATCGTCATCATCATCATCATCATCATCATCATCATCATCATTAGCATTCTCATTATCATCATATTATCATCATAATTATTGTATGTGTTGCATTAAACTAACTTCTCCTCTTCGGTCCATTTCAAGTTCCCACGCCAATACATTGCTTTTATTTTCATTATCTACTCTTCCATACTCACACACGTAAACAAAATATTCATTTATTCTTTCATTTATGCTTGGGGTTTTCGTTATGTTTATGTAGCAAGCAATAATGTTTTCATTGTGGCACAGCGAAAACCACAAACAATCATTTAGTCATTCGGTTAGTCAGTCAGCCAGTCATTCAGTTACGTCAGTTAATCTGCCCAGTCGATCAGCGAGCGAGGCAGCCACGCCAACCCAAAGCACTTTGCAAATATTTAACATTCTGCGTAAATGATAAACAACTATTTCACACCAACACGCAAAACAGCGCCTAGCGTACGTCTGATCTTCACATTATTTATCTTTTGCGTACGCACACATCTACACTTATCTATATATATATGTATGTTCAAACATACTTTTACTTTAAAATATGTGTTTTTAAAATCATACGCAAATAATGCTTGTACGAATTATTACGAAACTGTTAACTTTACCGGTCAGAGCGGTTAAAGAGTAGGAAGGAAATAAAAGGCGAGATTAATACCCTAAAGGAAGATAGACACGATCTCTAAATTAACTTAACTAAATTAGTAAACTGAGTAAGGGGTAAGGGGCTCCGGCTACCCTCCCTTGTCTGTCATTTCGAAATCATTAACGTGCATGGAAGCTATATAACTTAGTGGTTATATGCAAAGATTCCTGATTCCCTAGTAGATTAACGAGCTTTCGTTTCTCTTTTTTAACTAACTTCAGACCCATGTCTCTTGTGCCAGCTTCTAATTTTTCGAGATAGTTTCAATCTGCCAAATGGATCGGAATATACCTCAGTTGAGTTTCTTAAGATCGTTCAGCTGTCGGCCGCAGACGTGAGGCGTAATTTCGAAACGGGCATAATGTCTCCATAATTGTATGCGTAACAAATACAATAAAAGTCACCGCGAACAGGAATCAGTGCAGGTTACTTCTACACTTGACAATGGTACATGTACATAGCTTTATATGTGACCAAGGGAGGCCACCCCCCCCCATCACGCTATGAAGCTGTCCCTAAGCATACATTCAAGCTGAGCACGACTAGTAGCAGTGCGCGGACGTCTACCTGCAAGCTTTTGCCTAAAAGCCGAAAAGATGTAAAAACACGATTGAAAACCATTACTAAGCTGATATTATTTCCGCTAGCGGCCCTGTGCAGGCACTTATCACTTAATCTATAGCAACGCTTTTGAGAATCATCGGAAGGTTTTGTAATAAATTCATTCACCTCCAAGGGTCAAACATTTAATTTACGATTTATGGCAGTTTTTGACTCTCGAATATCTCGAGATAAGAAGCAAAATCTCAACAAAAATTCAAAAAATATATGTAAAATGTAATACACCATGAAAACAATGATAACAATAATAATAATAATAATATAATGATCATAAAATATACAATTAACAATAATAATAATAATAATAATAATGATGATGATACAATAACACATTTATTGCTATTACTATTATTATATATAATATTGCCGCTATCACACATACATACATCATCATTACTACTACTACTATTACTTGCGACTTTCTTATTACATTAGCAACTTTACAGATTTATACAAAGTATATATAAATAATAGTAATACACAAAATGCATACAAGGAGCAGACAGAGAGAAGAAAATTGAGACAATACTTGACGACTTTGAATGCATATTCATTAAAAATAGACGCAACAATCGCCGCAGATGATTACATTTGTTGAGTTATTATAGTTTTGAACATCAAATAATCATAAAGTTGTAACATTCAAATTACTTTAACGAGGCAATAATGACAATAAGGGAAATACGTTATAATAACAATAATAATAATAATAATAATTGAAATAACACACAATAATAAGAAGCAAAGCAACGCAACGCAACCGACCATCTTTATTACTAATTAATAAATTGTGATCAGCGACCGAACGGTGAGCCTTAACAACATTGCACCGAGACACTAAGAGAATAATGCCACCACAGCCGAGCAACATCAACCGTCACTACCATTACCCATTAAGCATAAGCATTGTATAAGCATTGGTTGGGTGCCTCGCTTAAGTAAATGATATAAAACTAATAATTTTATGGCGCTTAAAGCGTTAAGGAAAAAGAAGAAGATAACCCAAGTGTTGTTGCTTTTCTCTGTTTTCCTTTTTTCCTTTTTCTGCTTCGTTGTTTGTTGGTTTTGATGTTTTGCAAAGTTTAACTTAACCCTAAAGGATCCGAAGCAAAAAAAAAAAAAAACTTCATTTATGCATTTTTTTAAGAAATCAATCAGATCGAATCTTAGATACCTATCATAGGACCACAAAGTTTGCGTATTTTAGTTGCGTTACACATTAAAACGCTTACTCTCTATTTCAAATTGTAATCAATTTAAAAAAGCAAAGAAAAAATACAACAAAAAGCAAAACAAAACGGATAAGTGAATATATTTCTGTGTCAAACGAACTCATTAAAGCTCTTAATTATACTTAAATGATATGTTCACACACAAAGTAATGAGGGGAAAACCAAAAAAAAAAAAAAAAAATTAAAAAAAAAAAAACAACAATTTGATGAAAAAGTTGCTTTCTGTTCAACACACAACGGCATGCAGTATAAAACATCTACGGAGAAATCAATTGAAATTTTTCACAATCAATAGCACGCACAACAATCGAAAATATCATATATTAATAAACTCGTTGCGTTTGTGACAATAATAAGTACAACGGAAAATTGCCTTAATTCCATATACTTTATCCCTTTATCCCATTTATGCGGTGACTTGTATATCAAAATGTGTGGATTCTTTAATGGCTATCCTGTAGGCCTTGGCTTGGCTGTTTCTTCCTCCGTGCTTGCACGTAGAGAGCACATATTTTCCACAAAACATTCTTGTGTACGAAAAGCGAATCGTGTTCCAAATCTGTCCTTATTCGCTCCTTGTGACTCTAATCTCCATCGACAATATCCTAATAATGGTCAGATAATTATTTAGGAGGAAAACATAAAACATGGAGGCACTGACTGATTCGCTCTTTTTCCAACCACTTGTAACATAAGTACGAAAAGGTAGTGACCTCTGTGAGGTGATGGATGTTGAAGATTCATTATATCGCTGATGATTCCTCAGCTTGTTCTGCTTCACATTGTCCTGTAGTGCATTTCTTTCGTTTATTATTATTGTTTTTTGTTTTTTTTTGTTTTTTTTTTTTTGGGTTCTGAAAACAGTTTAAAGAGATTCTTTCACTATAATCAGCAATGGATGGGTATTGTCTGCCGCCTTTATCTGCTGTGGTAAGTTGGTTGACTCTTGTTCAAAAATCTTTGTATGCATGTACATGCGTATGAATTTACCACAATTTTATTTAAATACTTTGAAAAAGTAAAGAAATATGGGAAGTATACCTAATATTTAGAAAGGTTTACAAACACAAAGGTAGACGAGAGACGATTTTTATCTTTGGTATTAAAACATTTGCATAGCATTTGTGGGATCCACAAACTTATTTAAGACAAGGAGGATTTCCCCTTAGATTCCCTTGTAGTTCCTACAACAAATTTCCTTACGAAATATGTAAAGCGTCTCTCTCTCTCTCTCTGGAAAGTCTTTGAGGTTGGGGGGCAGCATGCATCCATGGAAATTTACTTGGCTTGTTGGCTGATTTCTGTCTTCCAATTTTTCCCGATTTTTTATTTTATTTATTCGATCAACGTGCTATAGGAAGTTTCACTTCAATCGTATGTGGCTTCGTGTGTGCTAACTAAAATTATTTGTAAACTATGTTTGATGGTATTTACGTATATCTCCACAAACTCCCCACCGAATATCGGTGCTTTGTAAGATCGACTATCTTTGGGTGAATGGTTGGGTTGAATGGCGGTTATGTGAAATACCATTAAATCGTTCAGTAGGTAGGATTGTCGGTTGGCTGGCCGGCTCTTGGTTTTGTTTACTTGGTTGAATGGCTGGTTCTTTAGTTTGCTCGTTTGTGTGTGGATGTTCCTTGGAATGCAGAAACACAGGTTTTCTTTTCTCATTGTCGTTGTCGTCATCGTCGAAGTGGTCTTCGGTTTCTTCTTTTTTTTTTTCTTTTTCATTAAGTTTTTGTTGTTGCTTGTTTCAGTTGCAGTCAGTAACTTGAACGATTCCCAGGAAAGAATTATAAATTCATTTGCAATGGTCAGGCAACGAAACAAGTTCAGAGTTGTTAGGAACGGATGCAGAGAGTCGAATGCATTTCAGCAGAAACGATTTTAAGGTTTTTGGCCTAAAGGCTAATGAGAGCGTAAAATGTCGCCGCCGCCGCTACCACCCAATAAGTTAAGTAACTCTTTACAGACTGGAATCATAACTTTATATGAAGGAAATCCTAATTAAATAGCTTTTATACCCTACGCTCCTGGGTATTTCTTCCCGCCTCTTTATATGTACATTTATATGTATGTATGTACGTATGTATGTATGTATATATATATATATTTAAACACACGTGTGTGTGTGTGTGTGTGTGTGTGTGTGTGTGTGTGTGTGTGTATGCATTTCTAAGTGTATTAGACCACTTAACACCAAAGAAAGAGTATATAAAGCATACAAAAATTCTTTTGCTTCTTAACTGTGTACGCAGAGTAATCATCTCTCAGCTCAATTTCTAAAAAGTTACTAACGTATTAAGACGAGATTTGGCGATCGAGAGAGAGATAGAGAGTATGAATAGCGAAAGAGTAAGAGTGGGATTGGAAGAAAGAGAGTCGTAGTCGTGGTGATTATAATAGGACTGGTTTTTCATATAGCGTTCTCAAATTTTTGGCGCCAAAATTTCTGGCGGCAATATGTTGTTGTTATCACAACCGGCATAATCAGCCAGTCAGCCAGAGTCTAAAAGATCACAGAATCACATAATAGCAGGCAGGCATTTGCATATACATGCACGAAAATAAGTGGGCATTTATGTGTGGGGGTCCAATTTTCAAGTTATCCATACATATAAATATTATGAGCACCAGGATTGACATAAAAAAAAAAAAAAAAAAAAAAAATTAAATCAAGGTGATTTAAAGGGTTTATTAAAGAACACCCAGTTGACCAAAAAAAAAAAAAAAATATCCTACGTGCATCAAAAACGCAAAATATGTTCAATGTGATCTACTTTTGATAGTCATCACTAACTCACGTGAGAGTGTAGTAGACTAATTATCTTACTTTACTTTTATAGGAAACCTTTCGCATACTGTTCTTCTTAGAGTTTTTACAAGTTTTTAAACGAAACAAAGCTGTTTTCTCCTGTTCGTGTATTAGCGAAGAAAATTGAAAGTT
Organism: Glossina fuscipes; assembly: GCF_014805625.2. NCBI lineage: Eukaryota > Metazoa > Arthropoda > Insecta > Diptera > Glossinidae > Glossina > Glossina fuscipes. The sequence goes on from NW_023998417.1 coordinate 11,548,312, forward strand.
CACACCGACACATCAAGCAATCAGAACCTAGAGGGTCAAGTAAGGAAGTTCGGCTTCTCTCTCAATCGCTTGCACATAGTCCAGTCTAATATATAAAAATTAACAGATTTTACTAGTTGTGCCAGTTTTTGTAGAGTTGAGATGAAATCCTGAAAAGTTGAAAAAAAAAGTCCAACAACAAGTCGCCACTTAATAAACGTGACAACTTCATATACTGATGAGAAATATAGCATTTGTACGGCTTGTGTGTACGTGTGTATTATGTAACAAAAATTTCAGCAATTTTGATCGCTGACATGTATATTGTCTTCCTGGATATATTTTTTAACAGCTCTTATGGGAATGAATCTTAAAAACACCAATAATAGGCAGCAGCAACTAATTGTTTGGAATTTGTGAAAAATGCCTACTGATGAATGTGTTAGGAAGGCATTACTCTCACTACAGTCTACCATTGATATTGAATAATTGACACAGTTTCTCAATTCCCATAATATAACGCAGATTTTGTTTGGGCAGACCACACACAAAAGTATGCAAGAAGGAAAACATTTTACAAAAGAATAATCATAATCCGCCAGACAAATTTTTCTCCACCACTTCAATCAACGTCTACCGCAAACTAAAAATCTTTTAATTACAAAAAATAATTACATTATAACCTTTATGTGGAAATATTGAAGCGTATATCCTTCGCAAAGTGGAAACAGAAAACAAAGTACTTAGCAGTGAAACTCACTCATTTATTTCATCAATTTCAGTCATTCATTCATTCATTCATTCATACACAATTATATCCTAATTAAGCTGTTAAAGCAAACCGATGACACATTTATAATATAATATGAAAACCATCCACAAATAGCAAAATAATATATAATCCACCACTCATTTCCAGAAGAGAAGTGGGCACTTTTCGTTACTTTGTCCTCTATTAGAGGCTAACCATATCACACATGACAGCTTGGGATGCTAAGCATTATAAAATGTGCATTGGTTAGCTAGCCATAGATTCTGAAGGGGGTTTTGCAGTAGAAACATGTTATGCTTTCGAGGTTGAACACTTGCCATAACCTCACAAATATGATTTGCGTAAAGAGAAGATAGTCAGAGAGAATGGATTTTGGGAAATCTCTATGTTACTAGCTTTCGAAGACTACTCCAAGAGTAATCAAATCAAAAGCTTAAGCGTCAGCGAAACGCCTTGCAAAATTTTGCAAATCGGTCATAACCTCAAAAGTGACCAACTAACTCCTTCGACTTTTAGAAAACCAAACGTCAATAAAAACTCGACTATTGTTACGAATTTTAGTACTTTTGTTTTAAAATTATTTTCGTTTGTTTTGCAAAAATCGGGAGGCATGCCACAAAAGTACGTTGTAGGCTATGATACATATTAAGTTTCAAATTGAACTTACCTATATCCACTCGCTAGTTTGTCTTTGCTTCCACCCATTCATTCCTAGGTTCCTTTTCTCTAGCTGATCCATTCATCCATCAATTCATCCGTCCGTCTGACCATTTGTCTGTTTCCTCGCCCGTCCACTTATTCACTACTCTGTTCATCGACCATTAGTCTGCTTTTAAAACTGTTTCATTCGTAAAAACGTAACTGGAACACTATCAATTTAAAAGTAGGTATAGCCGACGACCTGCAAATACGTCTGTAGATGCTAATAAGTGGAAAAATCCGCATTAGCGCTGTTAGAAACGTAACTTGCGGTCTATAGAAGATATTAAAATTTGCGATTGTCTAAAAATTTTGCTACCACGATCCCTTTGCCCAGAATAAGAAATTCGCCCCCCCCCCCCCCCAACCCCACCCCCCATAATTTGGATCCCATTGACAAGTTCAGTCATTAAAAAATGCTTTGAAGTTTATAAATACTTGTTAGTTAGGCTTGCTTTATGGACCATCATATCATGGTTTTCCAACATTTCCTATTTTTTATTGGTAAGAAATAAAAGAAAAGAAAAATCTCTTTGTTTACACTTACTATGCGGCGCAATCACTTATTTTTCACTTTGTGGGAATGACAACGAAATTTATTTATTTTGAATCTTAAAATTTTACCATTCACTTATAAACCAGTCGAAGATCCTAACAAAAAAAAAAAACAAAAATTTAGTGTTTTTACCCGACCAAGATAAAAAACAATATTAACAGCAGCAACAACAATTTTTAGGATATATATGGACATCAAAACCCACACAGAGAGTGTGCAATGTGAACTCCAAAATCCGATGGTAGTGAGAACAAGTATTAAAAAAAAAAAAAAAAAAAAAAAAAAAAAAAAAAAATGAAAATTATGATGAAATTCTTGGAAATGTGAATTTAATCTCTGAGTAAGAGAAGAAAAGAAAATGAAAATGAAAAGAGGAAAAAGAGATTACAAAATACACTAATAAATAAACGGGACAATTACTCTCACATACATCGAGATACAAGCTTACATACAAACAACAAGGCGCTAGTGAACTTTGCCGCCTTCTTAAACTGAACTCCATTGAATATGAACGAACAAATCGAACATTCAGATAAATTTCGGATTTGATTTGTGATCTGTTATTATACTCAGTGTTGGTCTAATGCTACAAAAATAAAACAATAATGGGATACCAACCAACAACAAAAATGATGGCATCGAAAACGATTTTCAGAAAAGAATTTTTAAGAGAATGTTTCTCTTTAAAAACAAATGAAAATTATTCAATCACTTTAGGTCGGACATATAAATTTTCAATTTGTTCATTATTGGCGGCAGGGGTCACACGTTGAAGTTTACGATTTGTTTTTCAATGGGCATAGGACAGGTTTCATATATATGCCGCCTTACTAGATACATACGTGATAAGTATGGTATCTTGTAAGGATTGGTTGGTTGAAGGTTAATTAGGCTCGATCAAATCATTAGTTTATGGCCGAGTTGGCAGTT
>NW_023998417.1:11551257-11552227 GCF_014805625.2 Glossina fuscipes
ACGTGATATTCGAAATTGATTAAAATATGTCCGTCCATCCACGGTCCGTCTAGTTACAGGAGAGTTCATAAAAAACGGATAACCGGATATATTGGAACCAATCAATTTCTTCGCATAATGAAGTATAAAAATTTAAGCCATGACATGCGTTATTTGACGTGGAAAACTGTTGTCTCCAAAGTTTATTCTCTAAAGACGGGAGAAGAAGTACTCCGACGCAAAGCCGATCATGAATGAAGGTTAGAGTGCTTAAAGAGGGCAAAAGCTTCCGGTATTTAGGATTTACGATGCCTTTATAAGCCTTTGTTCGGCTGTATTTGAAAATTAAATCATTTAATGATGCGTTGACATTCGTTTGTCTAGATTCAGATATGATTGATTTTCACAAGAAAATACATTTTTAAGAAAATACTCAAGGAAATCGCCTACAATCAATCGATTAAAACAGTTTGAACAAAAAAAAAAAAAAAGAAGAAAAGTCTCTTGCAAGAGACAATGATTTAAAACTTTGCCCGACATTACTGTTCAAGTTATGCAGCAGCAATGTTGATTGGTCCATACCTTCTTAATTAATATACAAGTGATAAACGATTTTCATATCTTTATCTTATTACGGCGAGTATTGAAGATTTGCCGTAAAGCGAATGCAGAATTTTTCTTGCTCATTTTCAAGTAACCACAAGTTGTTCATTGTTGACTCTTTCCTCAAGGCATATAACGCAACAAAATCGATATCAATCGATATTTTTGTAGAGAATTTCTTAAATTAACCGCATTTCACAAACGAAACGTAAGAAACCTTTGAAGCAAACTCGAGTCAGCTTCATTGACACTTTCTGGTTTCTCTGGTGATATATATATATATAAGTTTTGCAGGGGAACGTTTATTTCTCAATCTTCGTATTGTGTGATTTATATTTATATATATATATATATATATATATATATATATATATATATATATATATAT
>NW_023998417.1:11552237-11574818 GCF_014805625.2 Glossina fuscipes
TATTTATATGCACTTTGGCATTTACAAGATATTTTAACATAATTTGGTTTTTGAAATTTTGAAAAAATTCTCATGGTATCGTTTGGTACTTAATACGTATATCGATCGAATGAGATCTTAATTTTGTTGTTTGTTTCTGTTTATTCTTAGTTTCATTTACACATTGAAAGGATTTATTTAAAGAACTTTTTCTCCTGATTACGGGTAATCAAATCGTACCAAAGCGAAGAGACAAAAACATTTTCTTTTCAAACGTATATACGCTCGACGTTGCATGGGGTTTTATGGATATCTTTAATATTTTGTTTCTTTGCATGCGTGGTTGCTTTCCATTAGAGATCGTTTATCTTTACACACTGTTTTGCATGATAATCACGCTCCTCATGCGCGTCTATAAAAGCCGAAGAAGACAACAAAGTTACATTTTATTGTATGTAGTATAGAGGAGCTTGCGGTTTAATGACGCATTTGAATGACGTTCCAAGTGGAGGGATGACGATTGCTCGATTCTCGATGCGTGTGTGATTTTGTGCAAATACACGTGCGCATAATTGTCAATGGCCATGGGCCACACCTTGAAACGATTTGTTCCTATGCGTTTCTTGTTGTTTTTAAATAGAATTTTCTTTTTGAATTGCTTTATATAATCTTTTCTTGAGATAATTAATTCAGTTTGTTTTTTGAACAACGAATGAGAAAACGTTCAAAGGGGAAAGAGAGAGAGAGAGAGAGAGAGAGGAGACTCTATTATGTATTAATAAATGAACGCTTAGATATATAGGGCGCGTAGAGTTTATACGACTTCTGGCAACGTAAATAACGGACCTGATTAAAATTAAAATTTTCCATTTTCACTTTCATCAGGTCGTTTCAATTTCAAAAGGCTTGATTGATCTAAGAAATCTTATTATTAGAGAATTGTAAGAAAATCGATTTCTTATGAAAATATTCATTGTATGCTCTCTGTATTTTCTCTGCCAGATTTCGAGCTAAGAGCTTCGTTTAGTTGCCGGAACTAAGTACATCTAGGCGTAGGTTGTCAACCATTGTCTACCTTCAAAGGGAGTCTGTAACGCTGCCTCAATACATATAAATCTACTTTTGATTACTTCATATAAAAAGGTTCCAAATTTCATAATAATAAGCTACGAGGTACGAGCTATCCTCCAGGTCTCAGAAAAACGCATGATTTCAATTAAATGTTATATACGATCATCTCTTCTTCTTCTTCATATTTCATACTCAAATATAGTTGTAAATGTAAGATGTGAAAGTTGTAAGGATTATTATTATTATTATTCGGGTATCATTCACATAATTTAGCATTACCTACGACATGGTACGACTTTGTGAATATATTTTAAAAATAAATTAAAAGTAAGTGAGATTATAAAAGAGATTGCGGTAGGTTGTGTTAAAAAATATCCTGCAGTAGGCTTTGTATAGTCAGGGGAAAAGTTACTAACAAATTAATTCCTGAAAAAATCCCTTCATTTTGAACCGACTATTTAAAATACTTTAACCTTACTGCGCCAGTAATGTCACTCATACGCTACAGTTATATTATTGATTAGAAACAACTTCTTCTGGTAACTTCTGTTTTCGTGAAAGCAAGTACCTTCGGATGAGGTATTTCTCGACAGTCTTCGGCTTGCAAAGGGCTAATCAACTTTATTAGAACTTTCTAAACGCAAGAGAAGAATGGCGTTTCAAACGGGCATCGAGATCCTATTTTCTTGGTTGTTTTACTTCCAAATATTTCTTATTTATTATAAACAGTGCCTACAGGAATACAAAAGAATCTTGACCATAAATCTCTCAATCGGTGAAGACCACACACCCGTCCACAAGACACAGTTGCTTTATTAGAAGATAGTCGTAAGAGGTTTTTATGATTTGACGCCCACCCGCAATGTTGGTGCTATGGAATTACTAATGCTCTAATATTGCGATAAGAAAGGAAGCCTGACTCTCTTTGACAAGTTTGACAAGACGGTTTGTGGAGCAGTCCGAGTGTGGAAAATTAAGCTGTGATTACGACGACAAGTGATAATAAGAATTAAGGCACGAAAACGCATAAATTTATTAGAGTAAGTCAGTTGAGCTTGAAATTAAAATAAATTTCGCACTTGATCTTTCCCCGATAATTTAACTTCGATTCGGGATTTCTAGAAGAAATAGTAAAAAACTTAAAGAAACGATAGAAGATAAAGAAGCATTTCAAACGATTGATTTTTCTTTTAAAGATTGACAAGAGAGACACGATGTAGATCAGATAAGACCCGCCTCCTTTCTTCCGCCTTAATCCAAATAATTCAAGTTAATAGGGATGTTGAGACTAACTCCCGGTTACTACAATTGATTTGATAAGATTTTATAGCAATTGATGCAAGCATCGAAATGTTACCTATGCTTATGACTATTGACAAAGATCTCGAATTGTCATGGCCGATCGATAAGGCCCCTTAATTATCATTACTTTGCTTTTGATAAGAGAAATTGACTTAAATTGTAAATCCCTTTTGCTAAGGACCTGAAGTTAAAAAACTCCCTGTGTGTGTAAGAGTGTGGGAAAATTTTCATTTTAAAACCTCTTAACGAAAGTAAAAAATGAAAGCAACAGGATATTAAGGATTTCATAGTGACTGCATGCATCCATTTATGGATGAATGTTATGCACATGCCTGCCACAGGCTAAGTGCACTGAAGGCATGTATTGTGTCCGTGTGCCAAATACAATACAAGAACATCATCAACTAACAGCTAATGTGTTATTGTCATAAGGAAAATACAATAAGAAAAAACGAAAAAAAAAAAGCAGAAAAAAAAGAGAGAAAAACCTCATCTACCAAGAATTATTGCCATTGAAACTGCGTAGCTACCAAATGCAATAACAAGAGCAACAACAACTTGAGACCACAAGCGTGGGAATCAAGAACTTTTCAAACAATCTCAAGATGACCAATGACAGTTTTAAGTGTTAATCTTTATGGTCGTTATGGTTGCAGAAGAAGTGGGTCATTTAGGACTTTGATATGATTTCAATTTGGCGCGAAAGTGAGAATTTTCTTTTCTTTTCGTTTTTTTTTTTTTTTTTTTTCAATTTTGGAGAAATTTACGAATGATTCGTATATCATATATATGATATGATGATGTGTAAAGGCTGGCCTATCTATATTCATTAGCATTACGACTGACTTTCTCTAATTATCTTTTTTCGTTAAATTGAATCTGTTTTTTTTTTTTTCCCCTCTTAATTTTTGTTTTTATTGTTTTTGTGTAAAAATACGTTACAATTTTTATGGCAGAGACTTGTGAGCATAACAGCATAAACAACAACTTGCTCGTTTATTGTATGCGTGCGTATATCATGATTTCTAAAGAAATTTAGTTAGACTAAAGACCACAACAATAAGAATAACAACAACAACAACAACCAACCAACCAACCAGTAAAAACTACACAATATAAATAGATAGATAGAGGAAAGATATGTAAGAACTAAAAAGCAAACCAAGCACAATATGCAATCAGCGGCGAGGCTTTACTCAATTAATACATTGCAGCTCAGCACAGCAAACAATCAGAGGATTGCGCGCAAATAAACAAAAAAAAAAAAAAAAAAAAAAACGGAAAAGAAAAACTTTTCTCTCCCTCCCTCTATGCACTTCGACAGAAAAGTAAATGATGAGCCCACATATCAGTACCATCACTACACATCTCACCACAATCATACCATCGCTCTTGCTCACAGTCATTCATACAAGTATACCTCCCGTATATGGAGAAAATGTGGTCTCGGTAGTACCCTCAAGTCATATATTTGTGTTATGTATAACTATGCACATAGAACTACGCTATATACCGACGTATATCGTATATATAAATATTTATATTTCTAAATATATATATATATATATCGAATAATGCAAGCAGTGTAACGGCTCAACGCGCTCAACAAGAACACAGTCCCTGGAACATATATCGTATTCTTGAGACCATGACATATTCACACAAATATTACCCAATATACATACATAATTAATGTGCATATATATACATATATACATATGTATACACTCATAGATATAGTAAGTTTGTGTGTGAACTATGTTTACGTACATATATATATTTTATGCGGTGGCTCATAATTGCCTATGTATTGGTAGACTTTTGTAACGGACAAAAATTTCTTTTATATTTCTTTTAATATTGCTCAGCATAATTTTTGTTGTTTCTGTTGTGTGCTGTTTTTTTTTTTAAGCTTTCCATACCGTCGTGCAGACTTACTACTCTGCCGCACATGCACCCCACCTTTCGACTCTAATAATATGAGTAGTGTATCTAAAGTGTGTATGTGTGTATGTGTGTGTGTGTGTGTGTGTGTGTGTGTGTATTGTCGAGTTGAGCTGAGCTGCTCAAATGCAACCTAGTGGATATATATGTGGTTCTTATAGATATTGTAGATTGCTGCTGATGTTATTCATACGTATGCACATAAGTATTTTCTTTTAATCGTCTATACATAAGTATGCATAAGTATGTAAGTAAGTAAGTAAGTAAGTAAATAAGTGCAAGTGTAGTGTGTGTATTAAGTTCATGAGCCATTGTCGCTGTAGTTGCTGTTTTATTTGTTATAAGCTCAACATGATATTATAATATGTGATTTTTTATTCAACTGTTTTTCTCAACAACTCAAAACAATAACAACGGAAACATTGTGGGGAGAGAGCGAGAGAGAAATTGAGGTACATTTCTAACCGCAAAACTGATGCTGAAAAGAGAAACCAAAGGAAGGGTACACAACAAGAGAGGGTGTTGGTTTCATTGCCTCTGACTGACTGACTGCCTGCCTGCCTTGCCTGGTTCAACATTTTTAAATAATAAACTTTTACTCTATACTCTATTTATGGCGGGCTTTACTCTACTCTGTGATTGTTAAACTCGTTTATTGCCCGCCTAACTTCCATAGCAATGATTTTGGCGCAAACTTCAGTTTGAAATCATACTCACGAGCAAAAAAAAAAAAAAAAAAAAAAAAAAAAAAAAAAAAAAATGTATATGAGATCACTAAGAATATTGTAATCATAGAATTTGTAACAACAACTGTTCTCCGAATGCCTTAACTCCTTATTGTCTGATGAAGAAAGAAAACAATGTAACAGTGTCTGACCTGCTCAAACGATTGAGCTTAGGGACTTGAGCGTTTCCACGATGCGGATACAGAATGATGGGGTTCTAAAGAGACAGTGTAAAGACTAGAAAAACCGTTACTTTTCTCGTATTTCGCCTTTTTGCTTGATGAGCAAAACTATCCTTCTCTTTGGGACTTGCGCAAGTGCAATGACTAGTGTCTACATAGATCAGTTAAATTATTCTTAGAAAATGTTGTATATTAGCATTTGATTATTTCTGCAAGATTTTTTTTTGAAAGACGGCTGCATGTGCATAAAAGAAATTTTACTGCAGAAGAAATTTTCCCAAATACAGCAGTTCTATGTGTATGGGTATATAGCTTGCTCCTTCGTTTACTAATAAGAAGGTCATGTAATGATTCAAGGTTAACTCAGTTAAGTCATGGATCTGGTCTTAAAATCTAAACGGAAGGTTCAGAGTAGTATGACGAAGAGAGTTACGTTGTCGCTTTAAGCCAAACAATCGTGCTGAGATCATCAATGCTTGAATATATTTGATTATATTTTTGGCGGCTACTTACACTAGCCAATCAATTCTGCTTGGATTTGATAACTAATGAAAGCAGGCTGCTCTTGATCGATTTGCTTTGTCCCCCTGATAAAAAAAGAGAAGAGTGCTTAGGATTAAGATGAGCGATTGCTCATCTTAGAATATAGAGTTGCTGCAGTGGTTGCCGATGACTATGTCCGCATATTTAACGTACGTAGTAACGTACACAACTTCCGCTAAGTTTGCGTGAACGACACAAGCAAGAGCTTGACATAGATCTTTTCATTTTACCAAATGGTGTCAGCATACTTTTCTGAATCGATTTAAAAATGCATGCCAGTCCGTCCACGTGTATTTGCATTTAATCGAGAGATATCAAATTTTGAGATATTTTGATGAAAGGCGAATATTAATGGATCGGATCCTTTTGATGATTCTCCATATATAAAGCTGTACATAAAAAAGTTTTATGAAAAACAAAATCGGTGAGGAATATTATATTAAACACATTTGGAAAGCTTGGACGGGATCTGACTATTTTGGAGCTCCTTTCCGTAGTAAATCTACTCTTTTGGATATATTTTATTCGCAATTGCAGTCGTGAGATTAGCACACTTACAATTTACTTTCCAAGAGTAATGGTCTTTGCAAAAGCAATACGAAGATCTAAGTGCATGCACTTGATAAGCATTTGTTTGATTGACTCCTCGGCATAACAATTGTATCGAGTCATGTAACGCAGCAGTAGCAGCCATTGTTCTATTTTTGGTAGATTTTCTTGCAATTCTTTCAAAAATTTTCCCATAGTTTTTGATACTTTTGCAAATAGTTGAGCAACAGCTGATTACTCCAAAGTGTTCCCATAACAAATAATAAATCATTAACTCAGATAGAACTCAAAAGGTCGAATCTAAAGAATTGGAAAAAAACAAAAAAAACTGTTATTTGTAGACATAACTGCACAAAACAAAAATTGTCAACAAGTAGTAGTAGAAGAACAAAAGCCAACAACAGGTCAGTCATTTTTGTATGGTATCCTCTTCTTATCGTGAGGTTTAGTGGTTGGTGAGATTTTTTTTTACTTTCGCCGGAAATTCATCTTTTGTCTGCTTTTATATTATCAACCTGACAGAATGCAACGTTATGCGTTAATAAACCGTATAAGTGGCTTTAGCAAATATTAAATGACTTTATTATGCTTACAAACGTAAAAAAAAAGGAAAAAAAAAAAAACCAGGAAAAGACCAGTGAAGGAAAGATAGAGAAAAAGAAGACGAATTTTGATATAACGTTTCCAACAATGACAATGAGGATGTTTGCTTTTATAATATAAAAGCAAATTTTACTTTCATGTAACAGTAGATTGGCAAAGATATCTATATTTGTATGTAAAAAAGGGCAAATGTCTTGCCTCGACTTTTATAATCTTATCTTATGACCATTCAGACATATATGTTGATGAGAAATAAAATTTTTCCTTTATTAATAAAATGTAAGAGTAAACTAGAGAGACAAATATTCTTTAGTCATAACTGATATACCTGGAGAGTTTAATAAAGTATCGCATGACGTTTTCCATGTATACGAGATATGGATAAGTTACTGGACTACTACTTTAGTTTAGGAACTGCGGTACGTCAAAAACATTAAATAAGAGTAGGAAAAATGAAATAACGGTTAAGAAAAGTTTAACATCCCCAAGGTAAATACTGGATGATAGTGTTTCTCAATAGCACTGAACTCCCATCAATTATCTCACATTCCTGTGAAGCATTACCGCTTTTTCTAAGCGCTTTATCATCATTCTTAAAACGGAATTACTTTCGGCGGAACTAAGTGTTTATCTAAGAACTTTCATCTTTCAGACTGGCTTGAAAGGATTAATATTCACAAAGTTATGAGACTTATGTGCCTTTTTTCCTTGAGCTATTGGAAAATATATTCGTCTTAAATGGATAGCAAAAGGCAAGAAGATATGCAAAACTGTTCTCTAATTTTTATAAACTACTTTGCGGAATTTCGCACCAATGGTGCCAAGATCGTCGACTGATCACACGTTACGATTACTTTGAGGTTAAGCGATAAGCTCTTTGGTAATTGTCAAAAAGTCCATAAACTGCCCGAAAGAGGAAAACTCTTTTTCTCTCGTGAAAAGGACAACCAATTGTATTTGATTTTTATTTGATATTTTTTTTGTTTGCGTTTTGAAAATTTGCGGGTGTCTGTGAGCGGCGTACGCCCATTTTTGAATTTTAGATATGAAATATCATATAAGCACATTTTCAGATTTGTGTCGCAAATTTTTGTAATATTTGAGGTTTATTATAAGTAGTGGGATGCAAGGACGGACATGGCGTTACTAACTAAGTCGCATGAAAGGTTTATTTAAAATTTGAAAGTGTGCAAAAATAAGGTCGGTCTAGCCAGGGAAAGCTCTAAGAAGGAAAATAAAATTCATATCATTTCATAAGATATTGAATCTATGAATTTGCGTTCGTGTACGCTGCGACCGCTTGATTCAATTGCTGGACTTCTAATATATATACCTACGATTACCGATTTCAATAAGCTGTAGATACGATATAACGATATTTTTGCTTTTTGATTGCACATCTGAGCAGTAATCTTATCATCGTTTTGAGTTACGACACAGTCTTTTTTCTAAATCCAAGTAGGTTACGAAAATTTTTATGTGAACTAAAATTTAATGTTCAAGAATAAATAATAAACGTAAAATTTCATGTGTAATTATCATTGTTGAAACGATAGACATATGTCAACACTGCAATAAAACAAACCAAAAAGATAATTAGATAGAAATTATGACGAGGCTTAAGAGTAACGAACAGCAGACGCGGGAAGGCGAAAAAAAAAAACTTGTACAAAGGCCCTAAAGCATGGACCGTCCAATTCGAAGAAAATATTTATAGGCCCTTTAGCTAAGGAGAACCGGAAAAAATAAAAATTGAAACGAAAAAATGACATCGGTTGTTAAAAGGCCCTCTGCGCTAATTATGAAAGGTCCGCCGCCCCTGCTGAATGTTGTGAATCAAAATTAAATGTCTTGAGTGTGAAGTTAATTTATCAAAAAGTACATTTCATCATTACATTTTCATATATCAACTAAGGAAATCTTATCATTAGTTGCACACGTGCATCAAGAATTAACATAAAAAAAAACAAGCAAACATACAAGCGAACGCAACTATAACTTACGCGCAGTTCTCATTTAAGATGAACGGCATAAACTAGTTGAGCAATCATATGTTAAATAAAGAATTTACGGTACTATATATATTTGTACGCTAGAGCTTTGTTAACAGGAACAAATAACTATTCAGAGCAATGATATATAAAAAAAAAAAAAAAACCAAAAAAAAAATTTGGGACATACAACGGAATATAAATAACAATCAATTGCTTGAGTATCATGGGTATATTTAATTTTGATATCCTTTCCTTAATTTATATTTTTTATATTATTTATATATTTATTTATTATTATTATTATTTTTTTTTTTGCGTAAAGAATGAAAACTTTCGCATTAAATCAGTCGACTGTGTTGGTTTCTAGTTGTTTTGTTGCTACTCCGACAATGCCGTACACTAAATCTCATGGGAATTTTTGCATCAACTTTTCAGATCAGATGATTGTTTGTTTGACTGATCTTCAAAAGTAATTCCAAGAAAACTCAAAAAAAAAAAAAAAACTACACAAGTCCCACAAAAAACGGCAAAGCAAAGGAACATATGTGTTCTATATATATATAGAAGCATAGTGTTCAGTGTGTATTTTCTTTTTATGCTAAAAAGGATATAAAGCTATATATATATATAAAGGTATACATGAAGCATTGTCGCGCTCCAATAATTCTACGAAATAATTTGTTCATAAAACAAGCGCAACAGGATCCCACAAACTTAAATAATGAGGCAGCAACAAACAAGAAACTTTCTGAAGACCATGCATTATTTGCAGCCTGCAGATGTGTTATGCGCTATGTCACTCTCAGGAGAGGGTAAGCTTCCTTAATGCTATTAACTTCATATCCTTTTACGTTTCTTCGGAATTTTTTGCAAATGAATGAAAAATACATTTTCTAACTAATTTTTAAGTTCTATTGTGTGGGTTTTACTTCACGTCCGCCTCGCCTTGCAAGTATTTCCAAGAACTAAATTCATTCATAAGGAAAATCAAGACTAAGCACTACGAACGGAAGTGTATGGACGTAAGGACATATATATATTATATATATTAAATCTTCAACAATTCAATTAAACTCTAAAATCGTTTAATTAACACGAAGGCGGAAAAGGCCATCACGATGTAGGCTTTTCATTAGAAGAAGCTTTAAGCAATTCTTTTAAAAATATTTTCAAGTGTTGTTTTTTTATTAAAAGAAATCTTTTTAGTAGTTTTTCATGATTAATTAAATTAATTTTATTATCCTCGTTTTTAAATACAAAATTCCTTAACCATCTTCCGTGGACTAAGATGAGAACAAAACAATTAACCAGTTATGATTTGGATTCTAAGCTTTTTGATTCGTTATAAATACTTACTTACTAAAGATGTGATTTCTCGAAACTTTCTGATCATCGTTGATTATTTAACCAGTTATATTCTAGTCCCATCTTTCTCTCTGGCTCGCGTTCAATAATTTGCAAATATTGTGTGCTAATCCTCATTCTATTCTTTTTACCCGCGTAGGGTATTAAGGAGTCAGTGTGCTAATCACCTTGCCTCTTTCTCTCTTTCTCCTTCTCTCCCTCTCTGTCTTACTTTCCCCATTTGTTCTAAACTACGTTGTTTTCTTCTTTTCATGATTTTTGTTATCAACAGCAAACAAGTTGATTTTTTTTATTTGTATAACAGGTACGCTCTTCTGACAGATACACGTACAGATTCATTCTTTCATTCTACCTTTGTTATCCTTTGGCACACAAACCTCACACAAACAAAAAGGCATACACTCACAAACGTGTGTGTATTTATTTTGTAGGTGTTACTCAATATTTACCTTTTTTGTTTAAGCAAACGGAAATGATCAGCTGTTAAAATCCTTCATCAGCTGATCTTATTTACATTAAGACAATATATTTGCGTGTATTATTTCGTATGCAATGAACAGAAATACGTTTCTTCAGTATGTAAACCATTCACGCATACGAGACTGCTCTGCTATCTGGGTTACTAAATTGAAAAATCAATCATAACAGTTGCTGAAGTTGCGGAAGTTTCACATAGAAATGAATTAAAATAAACTCATAAACTGAAACAATTACGTAATAATTTCTTTTAATACACACCAAGGGAAATTAGGATACACATCCACTGAGTCAAAATGTGTGAAAGGCTCAGAAGGAATCTCCAGGATCTATATGGAGTGTACACATTTTTGATCGATAGCGAATTTTTAATGCAGTAAGGTAAGTCCGGCTGTCCATCTCTGTTAAACCTTTCTTCGATCGCAAAGAGTAAGATATGGACTTTAGATTTAAGCAAACATTGTAGAGCTCCATGGTCGCGTTTTTATAAGCATGAACTACGATGGCTACAATGATAATAATCTTCTTTCTAGGAGCGGCCCTATTATACCTATAGAAATCGATCAAATCCATCCAATATTACCGAGTATGAAACGTAAGCCTTTGTATTTTATAATGAGAATCGTTTCCTGAACAGCAATCTAATATAAAAATTTTGGTGGCCCAAAATTCAACCACATTAGTCTATTCTTTAAGCTTGCGTAAAATAGTAAAATAAGCTGAGTGGAACATGGATGACGATAACGAAGTTCTGCACGATGTTTGCAATCGCCTATAGAAGTCCTTCCAAAAGTCCTTCGCCATCAGTGATATATAGTTTACATGGAATATGTCCTAAATACCCTGATTCGAAAGGGTTCTGCAAACGAGCCTTTAGTTGTGCAAACCATTAGGATCTTTATTTTGACTTTTATTCTTCGTGCTGGGCTTTCAAAATTTGCACTGATATCTTTTTGTATTTCTCGTTTTGATTTCCCTATCGAATAGGTTCAGTTCTTTCTGCCACATTCTAGCGTATGGTGTACTGGTGACGTAAGCATTTAATAAAGAAATTATATAATAAATGGAAGCGCATGTAACATACGCATTAAGTTTTGTCGTATGGGGTCGTTTATGTAACGCATAATAACAAGAGTTTAAAGTGCTATTGCTATTGATGCTCGCCGTTTTTAAACCATGTACTCGAGCATATTAATTATAATTAATCATAAGGGAAATAAAAATAAATAAACGAACAAACAAGTATAACAAATTAATTATTTAAAAATCATTTATGCCGGCCGGCCGGCCGCACGAGGATGACGACGACGACGACGAACATTTCAACGATCATTCACTTTACAAAGTAATTCATCGAATTTCATTTAAATATTTTGGTGAGGAGAACAAAGTGTCAACACATAATTTTTTTTTCGATCGCATAGCAAACAAATTCAGAAATAAAAACAATGCGTCGCTTCCAATTTCACACAGGGCAAGAAAGTCGAAAGAATGCAAAACTCTTTAGAATCAGTTTAACATACATGTAAGTGCGCAAAGTATATGGAAAAGAAAAAATCCATAAAATGATTTTTTTTTTTTGAAAATTTTAAAAAAAAAAAAAAAAAAAAAAAAAAAAAAAAAAATGGAAAAGAAAGAAAAAGAACGTAGAACACATCCACAATCACTTATAGTTCGTGTTAAAAATGCATAATTTCTTTCTTACATAAGCCCACACTTGATATTATGTAAATACATATGTATGCAATATATATATATTCATCTATACGTGTATATATATATATATATATATATATATATGCGTGTGTCTATATATATATATATATATATATATATATATATATAAGTAGATAAGAAAATATTGAAATACGTTTATCCATACTGTGCACTGCACTGACCGACCATGAGTTCTTCTTGTCTCTTACGTTTTATATTGGTATTGGTATATTTGGTCTTCTTTCAATAATGTACCGACTTTTGAATGCTAGTTAAGTATGTATTTGTTGAAATTTTCGCGCCAAAACTTCTTTCCACAGACAAATACTTGTTTAACTTTACCACGTTTATGTGTGTGCGTACAAGGAGAGGAGGAAAAAAATAAAGTATAAATGTATGGTTTATCGTCTGCCTTTGCTTGCATCGATTTTGTTTGTACAAGACTTGTTTCATTTCTTTTTTTTTTTTTGGTTCACACACACACAAACACACACACATACACATACATACGATTAAATACAATTGCATTGCATTCTTTTACAATATATAGTTCTATAGACAATGTTGCATTTGCGGTTTTTTTCAGAAAAGGTTTCGTTTGTTCAAATTAAATGGAAAACCTATCGCAAAAACATATACACGTACAAATTGAGTATAATATAATATAAAACGTAAACTGAATGCAAACTTTGGTCTAATATACTATATACTACCAGCAGTTCTATAGAGTCGTTTCATGGGATCGACCCATTTGCGTTACTCAGGTTAAGGGTATATATATATATATATATATAAGTTATAAGAGACATGCATATAGTTTTCAGTTTCTTTGAATGTTTCCTTGTTTATTTTCGTTTATGATAGATGATGATGATGAGAAGTGATTTATTTGCTGAATAAGTCTCCTCTATGTCGGCAGAACATTTCGACCAGGAAGTTGCTGGAATCATGTGGTAGGGTATTGCACACGGTCTTGCCAACTATGATGATCTGAGCAGTGCAATACATATACACGGTTGACGTGAGGCCGAAGTAAATATTTTCTGCCAAAGTATGTTGCTGTCAAGGGGACCTTTTTTTCTAGCGAACTTCTCGTAACAACTACGAATATATATATATATATATATAAATTTCGCATGAAAGAATGGGCAATTTCAGTCCTTGTCCATTCGGACTTACTCACAGGCTAGAAATATATTTTGTGAACATAAAACTCCATGTACCAGCAGACAATTCTAAACCAATTAGCTATTGTCTGTCCGATGGTCGTCCTTGACTGTTCAGAATCTCCAGGGTTGCAAAAATTCGTAGTTTATGTTCGCTTGTCAAGTTTAATTTAAATATGATCCAAAGATATATGTGGGGGTTCCTCCCTTCAACCGAAAACCATCTTAAAGAGGTAAACTTTATAGAATAATAGAGAGTGAATATCTGCCATAAGTTTTTCATATTTTTTTCTTTAAAACGCAAAGTTCCCATCGTTGAATGCTACGCTACAAGGTGACACGATCAACCTGTTTAAGCCATTACTTATTATTGATCGGAAGTGTAGTAATTTTACTGATAAATAATAATAATAATATAAAAAAAAGGTCTCATATATTAAATCAGTCCATTTCGGAAATCAGAGGTTATCACTTAGGGTGGTCGTATATTTATTAAAAAGCAAAAAAAAAAAAAAAAAAAAAGGAAAATCAATATACTAATAACCCCTATTGACCCCGTTCATTGCTTATAATCGATAAAACACAAAGCATTTAAATTTATGTAAAAAAATTACTTGTAAGTCAATCTTCTCATCATATTTATATATATATATATATATATATATATATATATATATATGTATGCCAACCGACCAAAGCTATTTCTAATATCAATAAAAAAAAAAAGCACATGTGAATAAATTAAATGAAAAAATTCTTTAGAAAATTGATAACTAAAGGCGCATAAGGTCCCATCAATATGTAAATTGTGTAAGATTTCTAAAAACCAATAGAGTAGTAAAGCGATGGAAAAGAAAAAGAAAACACAAACACTCGAGGTTTCTTCTGTAAGCTTTTTTTTATTTTTTTTTGTTTGTTTGTGGTTTAAAGATAATTAAATGCATACCAGCCAAATACAATAATTATGAGCTGTTTAGCTAGTGTAATAAAAATATAAAATAAAAAGAAAAAGTCTTAATGCGTTAATTACATTCTCGACATAAAATAACATCATGAACAACATGAGCAACATGAACAAGGCAAGCGATAACGCAACGGTTGATCGAGACCTATGCATGAATTTCGAAAAGTCTCTCTCTTTTTTAAAGTCAACGAATCAAGGTCACAATATTTATGATTTGAGAAGCTTAAGCGGGCAAGCAGCGGCCAAGCGGGCAAGGAGGCATTTCTTACTGATAAACCTAATCAAAGTCAATGTGTGATTGTGTGCGGCGGTCTCTTTCTTTTCCCATACAATTCTTTGAAAGAAACTAGATAAAGAAATTTATAATAAAATTAAAGAAAAAAAAAGAAGAAAAAAAAAAAAGAAAAGAATAAAAGCAACAACAAGAACATAATAAGAAAAAGAAACACCGTTTTTTATGATAACAAAAGTTAAAAATAATCATTCATTCATTCATTCATTCATTCATTCATTCATTCATTGATTCATAAAATTATGAATGAAAAAGCACTAAACGCTTGAGGGACTTGAGATATTTAAGCAGCAACACTTTGTACTTTGCACTAAAATGTTTTATTACTGCAGTTTTCAGTTTATGTTCGCGACCCTCCGCTGTCAAGAGTGAATATTAAGTTTATCATTTGCTATGCAACTCGTCATCTAGCCATTATATGTTTGCCCGTCTGTCTTGGAGACTTTATTATTTTTACCACTCTAAATAATGTAAGGACGGACAGGCGGACGGACGATATCAACTCAATTTCATTCAAGTAGGAAAATAGTTCTGATGCACCTTTCAGGACTTTGAAAGTTTTGTTTCTATACTACAAACCGGAATTCGCCAAATTACTTGAAAGAAGTCCCGACAGATCTACTGATCTAAAGAGAGAGAGAGAGAGAGAGAGAGAGGAAAAGGGAATAGTGCGTACGGGCATTATGTGATGGATATTCGATATTCCATTTAAGGCGTAAATATTCTTTCCTTTCGATATTTGTTTACTTCTTTTTCGCACTCATATATTGAAAGTAAATTTGCTTTCAATTAAAAGCATAAATGAGTTCAATTAGTTTACCATATTACCATTAGCGCATACAGTCACACGTGGCGCTTCTGTATCAGTTTTAACACCTTCATGCAATTTCCGGTCCCCCAAAAATGCAATAAAAATATTTATTTGTCGACAGAGTGTTGTTGTTTGCTTTCTTTCTTTTTATTTGCGATTAAAACGAAAAGCAATTATTATATGTAAACGTACGTTAGCAGATATTTTTTTTACAAAAGAATACGGAAAGCAATCAAAAGTATACACACCCATACAGCCATATATGCTTATGTATATACCGTACGTATATCTTACAAATAAGCAATGCACATGTATGTGCGTATTTATGCGTATGTCTGGTTGTTCGATTCAAATAAATCTTATCAATTATTATTCATATTGTGTAGTTTGGCTTTATTGTGGGATAAGTTTGCAACAATGTTTTCAAAGAATGTTTGTTAATTTCTTTGTTAAGCAATTTTCTTAGCACTTATCACAAGTATCGCATTGCACTACTCACTCGCAACCATCACTTTCTCATACATATCTATATGTATATATAAAAATAAATCCTTCGATAAATAATCAATAAATACTTCAAGGCATACTCATGATTAAAATCCGGCAAATAAATATTTGTTTGTGTACATAATTCTTAAGTCAAATCGACGAGTTTTTCTTTTTTTTTGTTTTTTTTTTCTTTCATTATATCTGCTGAGTTAACCTTTTAGAGTAAATAATACTACCTACCAGGTTCGTGGCTCCCAACCTGAAAATGAAAGGTGTAATGCATTTTGAATTTAACTTGAATTAAATAAAGAGTAGAAGAGTATTTTGTAAAATTTTTTGATATTTCAGATATCAGGTAGGAGAGGAGAAGGCAATAGCTTGAAGTCTTCAAAATCATTCAAAGAAATTGAAAAATGAATATTTTGTGTAAGGACTTTTGCGAACCAACAAAGAAGTTTATATTGGGGTAAACGAACTTAAAATGGCGGTATATGGTATTCGATATATGGATAGCACAGTTGAGTTAAAAGTTTCCTACAAACTACGGCCTGGGTGTGTTTGGAAAATGATGGTCCACCAGAAATAAAGGAATGAAGATCAGCGATCTTGCCTGCTTTGTTAACTATATGTTGCGAATCACTAAAAGCAAGCTCAAGCCTTACAATGAATACACTTTTATTGAACGCCCTAAGCCCACTTTATATACGCAGCTTAAGTCAACAAAAAATGAAAACTTCAAGTAGCCAGGAAAAGAGAATAGGCAACCGATCTCAAAATAACGATAGCGTTATTTTTCCGCGTAGCCAGCGTCTTTGCTATTTTCACGCCGGAAAAGCTCGCCATTGGTTATTCTAATGTTTTGCTGCCACCATTTTTTCCACACATTCGACTGGGGCTGCGAAAACGGATTGCATGTTCTATTAGTTGAGTGTACATTCCGCTAATCCAACCTATGTCCGCCCAATTGCTGCGCAAAATTCATCACATATATACTACCTACAAAAAGAAGAAGCTTCAAGGGTAACCGTCAGCAAGTCCATATCCTAATTCTTTTTTTTTTCTCAATTTTCGTAAAATATACCCTTTGAAGTGAAGGCTTCCCAAATCTAGCAAAGTTAGATTATCTTAAGAGCTGATTGAAGATCTGGTAAAGATTCGTAAAAAGAGGAAATGTTGCGGTAAAACTCCGATATACTCCCACTGATTAGTGATTTATGCTTTTCTAACGAAGTTCGTAAAATCGAGCAGGCGAACGTCGCACGCAATGAAACCAAATGATGGAATAAACATTTAGGACACCGTCCAACGCACATCAAAAGAATGCGCTTTGCTTAAGTTAGGGAATGAAAAATAAGGTTGAATATAATGTCGATGATGATGATAATTACAACGTCATTTCGTTACGGAATTGAATGAACATTACATTTCATTATTCATTGAGTAGGAAAGAAGAAGAGGCTCATGTCCGTAACAGGTACAAATCTTGAAAAAATTCTATTGAATTTTTTTTTTTTTATTGTTTTTCTTATTCTTACCTTTATCTATGGGAATATATCAGCTGAGATGAGCTCTTTTAAAGGAAAACAACAACAACAACAATAACAATAACAGATATTTTATAAAAAAATAAAGAAGATTTTAAGGTTAAAAGGTCATTAGAAAATCAGCTGATTACAATAACAACATTGTGAAGTAATATTTGGGTCTAGGTCGGGTTTATAGATTTTATTATGTTTTCCCTTTTGATTTTTATTTGTTATCGATTTAACAAGAAACACATCCGAAGACACACGCACTTATAAAGAGTATCCTTGAGAGAGAGCCTATCTTTCAGCCTTAAATCAAAATCAATATCAAAAGCATTTCATTTCCACTTTATTTTTTTCCTTAATAAATACATAGAGGAGAACAGAAAGCCTGGGAATGGGGGAAAAAAACACTGCGTTCTTGATTTTTCTTACCTCATATTTCATTTTTTTTAGAGCAAGATTCTGACACAATAGCGAATTTCTAAAAAGAGAATTAATTGTCAACCAAAGTACTGTGAAAATCTACTTTTTTCTTCCTTTGGGTTTTTATTTACCTTCGAAGATAATCTTCATCAAGATCACATCACGTTTAGTAGTACATTATTTTTTTTTTTCAGAATTTCTAAAAAAGAAAATTCTCATCACAAGCTATTCTATACAATTGGAATGTTTGGTCATTTATTGTAAATAATTGCAAGAAAACGTAACGTCTACGCCCGTACGTGGTATTTAGCAGCAAATATCCCGGAGATCTCGATCAGTGTTAACATTGGCAGGTTTTTCATATGACTTTTTAGTAATCATCACCTCACCCCTCTTGTCATTATCCTAAGCAGTCTTTATTGTACTTGCACAGCGCTCGAGGGGGACGAGAAATTGAACGCAAAGACCATGTATCGGGTTGTTTGAGATTTTCAGAAAGAAAAGAAGCAAATCATCTACACCCTCGTGCATGGGATAAAGCATTTTAGCCGTAAGCATCGCAAGGTTTTGTTGAGTTTGGCATAGCAAGACGAAAGAACAAAATTATTGTCAGGAAAATTGTCGACACCAGTGTTGCGTTGGTTGAAGCGTGTTTCGTAGGAGTTGTAGCATACAGCTTTTAAGCCAAAGAAATTGCCACAATCTCTCAGGACTCTTTTAACTACCCTACGTCCGCCTGTCTTTATGACTAGCGCAAAACGAGAAAGCAAAGCACTTTTCCGCACTTTTCCTTTTTTCTCTCCAAAGAAAACTCGATTTCGCAAATTCAATCGCAAAAAAAATTCGTTGGACTTTTTCTCGTGCGTTGTCTACATTTATCTTCCTTTAGGCGATTGAAATTTGCATTGAGCGATTGAAAAAAAACTAATGATAGAAAACTAGGAAAAAACTAATGATAGAAACGCAATTAAATTTTTCTTTTTTCTCCGTACATTGCCCGAGTGTATCGTCGTTGTTTCAGAAAAACCATAAAACTGTCACATTCGTATCCAAACAATAGGGTGTTAAGCTAAAATAGATGTGAAAACATAAATACTCAGCTTAATTACATGGCATTATTACATAATAAATATGAAAATGAAAAAAATATAAAAAAAAAAATAAAAAATGGACATATTCATTAAAAGCAGTTTAACACAATAAGGAAACATGCGTCAAAGCAAATCATGGAGAAAAGAAAGAACAAGAAAATACAAATTTTATGAACTTTGACTTCAATCCATTGACAATAAAAAAAAAAAGAAAACACAACAATAAAAGCAAACACACAAAATTTCTTAGAACATAGGAAAATGACTGTTTGTTTTTTTTTTTCTTCGTGTAAAACATTCACTGATTTATGTTGTCAAACATTTACGCGATTTTCCACAACCGAAATGAGTATAAAATGAATGACAAAATTCAGGAAAAGTAATAATAAAACGCGATATAAGGGGTTTTCAGCAGCAGCAGCAGCAGCAGCAAATAATGCTTTAAAAATAAGAAAAAATAAATTCTTAATTTTTTTTTTTTTGGTGTAGCTTGCGGTTCTTAACAAATGACCGCACTTGGTCGTCGTCACATACATAGACCCATGTAGCCTATAGCATTACATATTTGCAGCGGATATAAAATGATAGTTTTTTTGTTTTCTTTTTTTCTTTTTAATTATCTGCGGTTGTGTTTTGTTACATAAATGGACGATCAACGATGGCATGGCCTGTTTAATGTTATGTAAGTGCGTGTGTGTGTTTGTGTATCTGAGGTGTTTTCACGTAATGTGTCATTTGTTGGTAAAAAAAAAAACAAAAAAAAAGTGTCCCATCATAGTATATGTTAAATAAATTTGACAGTTGATGAATCGTTGCCTTTTATGTAACTAAGTATTTTTCATGTCTTTAACGATTATTGCTCAACTTAGTAAAGAACCGGTCGGTAATAATTTAAAAACGAAGCCTATCTCTTACTAAACTTGAATTCCACGTTCTTTGGTAAAAGAAAAAAAAAAAAAAAAAAAGAATTAAAAAAAAAAAAGAAATAAAATAAAAAAATTCTTGAAGCTTTTTGTTTTTTTTTTTTTTTGGAAATCATTTAGGTTTATGTGTGAATTGAAGGAAAAAGGACATGTGTACGTATAGCGTAATAAGAGATTGGGACTCCCCTCCCTACCCTTAAAGTTTTCCATAAAATTAATCAAATTCTCACAAGGGACACTCGTACGATAAAGTAAAATGGTTGTTGTAGGATTATTGCTTGGGTGAAACGCAAGCATTAAGAAGTGCAAACACACACTCATAATATATATATTTGAATTTATCTAATTGTAAAGATTTGTTGCTGTTTTTTTTTTTCTTCTTAGTCGATACACTGCCTCAAAATTATTCTAGACTGGAGGGTATAAACTAAATACACACACACACATATATATATATATATATATGCATTTGTATAAATATGTATATCTAATATTGTCAAGGCCTTTAGCTCTGAATGTTTTTTTTTAAGCGGGACTTTACCTTTAGGCTTTTTGCTGCCACTGTCGCGAACATCTGTATTAAGTACGGATAAGCATAAGGGGATTTCTAGGGAAACCGTACGCTCTAGTTTTAATTAATTTGCATAACTTTGTGAAAACATATGGTTTGAAAATATTCCCAACATGTATATATACATGTACATCAAACATCAACATATGCACACATATTTGCATGGTTTTGCGCTTTAAATTCCTTAACACATTATTCAGAATTTTTATATCGTATCACCCCAAAGGATAGAACTATAGAACAACGTTTTCACTATATACTCTAGCACACGCAAATACGCAGTGAGACTTGGAAAAGTATAAAAGTATTGTTGAAAATTTAATTCACTCCAGATCCATGCAGGCAAATCTGATGAATGATCTCTAGTATTTTATGAATATTTCTCCGGGCCGTTTAAAGATGATTTTCATGGTGACACAACTGCCACTAAGAAAATGTTAAAGAGACGACGCGAGATTACAATTTTCTTACTTATTTCTTTTTATTTCCAAGTAACCAATACTTGTTCGAGTATTTACTACTATCTGCATGAATGCGGAGAGACTTTTCAATGCTTCAAAAGCTCTACAATTAAAAAAAAAAGTTCAAAATATCTTCCAAGACAAATCATTAAGGCAAAATGACTTGACAAGATACCGCCGACTGATTGGATATTAAGTAATAATTTGTTGAAATAATTAAAAGGACTAATTTTCACAAACTCTTTAAACGAAAAGAAAAAAAAAAGATTCGAAATATTATTCTTTCACCGGAGAAATTATAATTTGATATTAAGTGAGTGAAAGAAAGCAAACCCATTGCTAAATGTATTTTAATGCGGGAAAAAATACAACAACAAAATATTCAATTCGATCGCTTGATACGCGTAATCGAATGACATTCAATGCTGCTGAGCGGAGAAACAGCACACAATAGGTCAAGGAAAAAGTTCGTAGCGTTTCCCACAATACACACTTTTCGGAAGATATAACTTCGCTGATTACACTCTGAGAAATCACATTCCGGTCTGTTTGGAAGTGACAGCTCATAGTTAATTAAGAAAAAAATTTTGTCATTCGCTCGAAAATCCCCGAGTTTTGGAATGCTCGCTACTTTCTGAGGTACTCCGCCCACCGCGCAAGGGTTTCGTAAGCATGTGAGAAAATTTGTAGCGTTTGCGGCGAAGATGCTTTATCAAAATCAGCAATAGGCGAATAGTTTACTAATTTGCGCTCTAGAAATTTCGATGCGCTGCGTGTTCCGATCGACCAACCGTTGATAAAGTCGATATAATTCTTTATAAAAATAGAGGAATATCCGAATGTTTCATATTGTGGGACTAAACATTGACCAAAGAATAATGTTGAACCGTTTTTGAAAATATTTTTGGTAAGATTAATAACGAACGATCAAAGACCGAAAAGCGCTATGAACTTTTTCCTTTTGTCTTGAAAGTACACAAAAATAAAAATAAAGAACAAACCGCTCATATACGAAACAATGTAAGAACAATTTAACGCTAAATAAGCTAAAAGAACAAGAAGAAGAAGAAGAAGACACATGCATCCCAATATGATTAGTTGGACAAGTTGGAAATGAGTGCACTTTAATGACGTTCAATACATATGTTATGTTATCGTTATTATGTTTGAGAAAAGCAAAAATGTGAAGAATACGAAAATAGATTTACACTCATGACCGTTACATTGTATAAATGTACGGCGTCTTTGGCCCTTTTTTTGCGTTTATTTTGCTCTAGATTCTTATTGTTCGACGTTGTTCGGTAGGGAAGGGACGCGCAGTAAATATTTTTCTTTTTGTTCTTTCTTGTCGTTTTACAATGCATTCTCTCTCTCTCTCTCTCTCTCTCTCTCTCTCTCTCTCTCTCTCTCT
>NW_023998417.1:11574828-11671893 GCF_014805625.2 Glossina fuscipes
TCTCTCTCTCTCTCTCTCTCTCTCTCTCTCTCTCTCTCTCTCTCTCTCTCTCTCTCCCTCTCTCTCGCTCTCTTTTTTTTATTACATTTTTCTTGAGTTCCTTTTAGGAAATTCGGAAAAAATTGCTGAGCTGGGAACTGTATCGTCACTTCACACCCCCGCTCAAATTTTATATTTTATATATGTAAACATAAACACATCTTAAGAATCATTTAAAGTGTTGAACGGAATAAAGATAAAATGATTTTGCCGCAAAATTATACGTAATTTATTATCGTATAACTAACAAGGTGGTCCATGAATTCTGCGAAACATATTCATACGGATTTCGAGTGCACAAAACATTTTTAACCAATAATTAACAAAAATAATAATTGACAAAAGGAGAAAGAGATAGAGAGATAGGGAGGGTATTAATGCAGAAGAGTTCTAACGTTAAAGACTTCCGCAAAAATTCAATAGCGTTTATCTAAACGACCTATTGATGTTGCTTTAGTTGACTTGATGGTACTGCAAGAGGCGGCCGATATCACACAAAAATATTTATCAATGGAAAAAGGAAAGAAAGAAAGGACAACCACCTACAGCGAGTTAAGATTTTCATATAGAAAAGATTATCTGGATATAAATAGAGAAAGTATTGCGAAAATATTGTTTTATTCATTAAACGGCTGTAAACCAACAATCGTTTTTTGTATCTCGTTTCATATATGTGTACGCAAGCAACACATGTTAAGACTCTTATGTATTGTATTCCTATACAGTACCACTGATGGCCTTATAAACGATGAAAGGATAACAAAAGGCCGCAAGAGAGGACAAACGTGCTCTCACAATTATCATATGGAAATTTGAAGTTATACATGCGTGCACGTGTGTGCGTGTGTGATTGTGTGTATGTAAAAGGCTTACAAATGCCAAAAAAAATTTTAAGATTTCCGCCAAAGGAAAATAAGATATGAGAAATTGTAATTGGCCTGGGTCGAGTCGGGAATACCATACCATTAGTCTTAAGAAAGATCTTTACATTTTACCTATCAAGAATATGTGGATTCTACATAAGTCTACATAAGGCCGATCATGTGCATAAAAATCAAAAATTGTTTAGGACCCTTCATAGGAAAAAAGAAGTGAGTCTCTAAGGTTGTTGCTCTACAAGAAAAACAAAAGCAAAATGGTGATACTTTGTGCTGTTTTATCTTCCGCTTGTATAATGCCTGGCTTTAAAACGGATCAGGTCCATTTTTATATTTTATCCGTACAGTGCCACCAACGAACTCATAACACTCGAGCGAGGTTTTTAGCTTGCTGTCCCAACTTAAAAACCATAACAATAATCGGACAGATAGACGGACAAAAGAAATTCGTTTCAGAATTTTGCTTCTCATGAATATATATACCTGTGTTGTTGGCGGAAGGTATTATTATTTTTGCATGTAACAAATGGGATAACAAAATTAATTCTCTAAAAATATAAATAGAAGCAAACGGTCGGGAGGGGTTTACGATTCATGCAGTTGCATGTACAAGGTTAAATATTGCAGTACATCCAAGCTGTGAAGTGAGTGTATGAATGAATGTGTTAAAGTAAACAAAAAAAGCAAAAAAAAAAAGAAAAACAAGTAAAGTTTTTATGAATGAGTTTCATTTTAATTTTAGTAGGAATTCTTTCCCTTTATGCAAATGTTTTTAGTAATGTTTTGCTCGTAAAATTGCATAATTAATGACCGACTATTCTTTAGAAATTTAGCAAGAAAATCTATGTGTTACGCAATAATACCAAGAAAATTCTCATAAACATAACATCAAGGATTTTGTATTGAAAAGAAAACGTCTGCTTGCTGCACGGTGCTTAGTTCATTTATTCATACAAATTTCATTAACCCATTTACTGTGTTGCTTCTAACAACGTTTTATTTATTACCCCTTAGGTAGGTATTCACTTTTGGAAAATAGGGCAAAATATAATTGTTTAGAGCGAGAATTTGATCGGTTTCTATCTTTGTGTAATCAATTGCATCTCTCTTGGAATTGCCAACTGGCATAAATAAACGTGTCACGTGTTTTTTTTTTTTTTAATGTAATTTTATTTAATTGGAATCGAAATTAATTTATTCAAATAAAGCTTTTGCGACCTTCGGTTGTCAATTTTTTAATCAAAACATGTCGCTTTTCTTAACGAAAGCCTAAAAACCACATTTCTTTTCAATGAGCGCATGAGTGCCCGCGTAGGCAAAGGGTATCTTAACTAATATCTCAGTGGTGATGGTTTCAAAACTGACAATGTTGTAAATTACAGTCACTACTAAGATTCTATGGATTAAAGTTGTGTATAATGTTATTGATAGGCTGCTCCTGATAGTGTCCTCTACTGATAATCAAATAACTTACCCGTAATTATAACGAGACCATTATCGCTTTATACTATTCTTTCTTTCTCTTTTATAAAATTATTTTAATTAACGACATGTATATGATATTACCGGACAGGTAAGCAACCAATGCGTAGATCATGTTTTAAGCAAATAAAGTAAAAGGCTACAATTTTTTCGCAGGCGGAGCAGCGGACTGCAAACCTTTTCTCCACATAGAGAGAAAAGTTGGCGAAAACATGCCATATTTTCGGACTCGTGAATTATATTATTCGGCGATCGAGCATGAAGAACATAATTATCACAACAAATCATAATATAGAAGAAAATCATATTTTAAAGGGTATCTTCGGACGGAAACAATACCGATGGTCAGATTATGTAAAAAAATCTCTCCGAGGGGGAGGAGTAGCGAAATTCCATATAAAACTAAAGCTTTTCACGTTATTTTAGATGCAGAAGAGCTTCAGTTTCAGTGCCATTAAAATACCCTCCGCGTCAGTCCACAAAATTCATTTCTTTTCTTATAAAAGAGTGCACAGTGGTTTAGTTGAGAACATCATACTGGCCACCATAAGTAACTATGAAGCATTTAAATGGCTAACTATTTACCCGAACAACTAATTAGGAAGATGGACTATGAAAATCTAATATTTATTATATTATTTATTTTATTTAGTATTTTAATGGCGATTAAGTCAAAAAAGATGCCTTCATAAATTTTCATAAGTTCATGTATTGTACAATTCGGGTATGGTAGTATTATTCATAGATGTTTGTTTTAACATGTGTGGAACATTTTTCATTTCTTTAGCAGAACTCCTCCTTAAAAAGTTAACAAAAAGCAAATAATTTGAAAGGATAAAAAATGCAATAACTAAAATGAAAAATAAACGACATCCAACGTTACCTCCTAACGACCGTGAGAATAACACTAAGATGAACATTGAGCCAGCTCAGGAAAGAATCTGGCTTAAATTGCTTTTAATAAACAACATAATTTTTCTTCTTTATTATCTTGTTTTTTTTTTTTTTTTTTTATTTTCTTTTACTCATATAACCGCCAGCGAAGAATCGAGACATACTAGCATTATTATGCGACTTGTAACAACTGCAGATATTAGATACAGGGACGGGAGAGAGAGCAAGAGCAGCGCTCAGCGAAAATGAATATTATATTGGTCTAAGTAGAATAAAATAATAAAAAAAAACCTAGACCTTGTCACAATTTCTAGAGATCAGGAAAATAATGGATAAAAGATTCCATTGATCGAAGAAAATTTGAACTAGTCAGTCAGGTTGATATCTACTTTGCAATATACTTGAAGAAGTTACGACGAGAGATTTACCTCGTAAGTAGACGAGGGCACGTTTACTTCTAAATCCCTTTTCGATTTCTCCATGTTCGTCCGTCCTTCCAGTTCTTGTCCTTGCTATATTGAAAAGCAAAAAAAATGAACGGACAGAACCGAAACTTGGAACATGCAGTGCTTGCTAATTGCCAATTGCTAAATAGATTTTACTGATAAAGCTGACAAGAAATGCACGCACTGGTATCAAGTTTTTCATAAATATTTTCCATAGGCATGCATATATATGCGTAGAAGTAACCACTGTTAGACAGCAACAAAGAAATCAAATGTTTTTTTATATACATATGGAAGTATGTATGTTAGCTCAGTAGCAGGCGGTGCGAAAGTGAATTACTTTCCTTAATTTAACCGATATTTTGGTCTTATAAGATGAAAAAACGAAACGGTTTGGACAAACGATACCGCTACTACTGAACGGCTTACATTGCCAACTGAATTTGTTTATATTTTATTTCGTTAATGATTCGCTTCAACGTGTCGTGGTACCACACATGTAAGTTGATATGCATTTCCCTTGCGGTCGGTCATACGAAATATTGCAATTTTCGGTAAAGATGATAGGGTTACATTTAAGTAGATGTTTACCGTTCACTGCGTTTGTGCAAGTAAATGCATTCTAACTTGTTACTTGAAATTGTTTTTTTTTTTTTTTTAAACAAACAGGTTTTAAGATATGAAGAGAAAAAAAAAAAGTATGTAAGTAGGTATGTAATACACACGTACATAATTACTGTGGCCCTGCAGTAGTTGCGATGAAATGAGATGCGATGAGCTAAACTGAAAAATTAAAGAAAATCAAATGATTTCTTACTTTAATAGGAAGAAAAATTAATCAACAAAAAGACGAATGCAGTGAGAGAAGCTTCGGAAAAAACTTATTTCGAATATAATTTTAGAAGCAAAACTTGTAAAAAATCTACAAAAATGTAGATTTAAAATCTAAATTTTTTTTTCTGAGGAGAGCTTGATATAGTTTTCTTATAGAAATACTTTTATTTTAGTCAGACTTTTTTATTGAATTTAAAAAAAAAAAATTGGTTCAATATTTAAAAAAAAAAATTGAAATTTTTTTTTTTTTTTTTTTTGCGGAAATTGTTTAGTAAAATTTTTTCTCTAGGGTTTTTTTAATTCAATTTTTTTTATCGAAGTGCTTTGTAATTCCATATATATTTTTTTTTTTTTTGCTAAAATTCTTTTTAGTAAAATGTTCCCCGTTGTGAGTGAACAATTTGTTATGCTAAGTGAAAATCTACTAGAAATGCTATAAAATAACGAAACACTTGTCGTCTCGCATTTTCGTTAGGTTTCATAGGTAGCGGCAATTACTTGTGATTGAAACACGTTTCGTGTTTTCACAGATGCGCTTCGCTTATACGCCTTTGGAATACTTAAATAAAAGATAACAATAAAATCCGCTACATCACCAAGCAATTTATCAATTGTCAGTAAAATTACAAAAGAATTCCAAGCGAAAGCAAAATATAAACATTTTGTGATTAAAGAGTTAAACCGAAATCCGATTGCCTCTTTTTATAGCTCCTATATACAATACTAAGTTTCTATGTACGTAAACTAAAAAAAAAAAAAAAAAAAAAAAAAAAAAGACCTGGGGGCCGTAAAAATTTTTTTGTTTTTTGCTAATAGAAAAAAAAAAAAGAAGAGAAGAGAAGAATAAACAAATAAAATGGACAGCATATCAACATGAACACGAACAGGAACATGCACGAGTGTAATAACATAAGACTAAAGCAGTTGAATACTTGATTGGTTTTCCTTCATCTCATTCGGACGACTCCTAAGACCCAATGGCAAATAGATTAAATACAGAGCCTTTTACTAAATTACCATAAATACAGTTTATTAGTACTAGACGTCGCCGTCACTAAAGCCAATCAGATGTCCTCAGCCTTTGCTAACCGTACGCATGCGCAAAAATAAACTTTCAAATAAAACGACTAAAATTTCGAAATTATATTTTTAGTTTTTAACAACAGTGGACAACACAACAGAAAGACGGGGCCCTTTACATTGCACTACAAAATATCGTGTGAGATTTTCATGTGAAATTTCATTCGTTCATTCGTTACATTGGAAACCATTTCAAATACAGGACACTTTTCTTAAACAAGCCTACTCTCCTCATTCGTGAGTACATACGCAAGCATTCTGCACTAAATATTCTTTGCATTTTTAAGGGGCAAAGCTAGAAGTTTCCGCGAAAGAAGAATGTGAAGCCATTTGTAACCGCATATTGAAAAACGTATCAACTATAGAACATATTTTATTATGTATTCAGAGAGAATGCTCCCCTTGGTTATGACATCCTGGGATAATACTTGTTGTGCATATGGAATGTCACTCCGTTTGTAACGTTAGAGATCGCAAATTTACACTTTTTTTACCAAACCTAATTTTCCCGAGTTTTCTATCTTTTCTTTAAGGACTGAAAATCGTTTGTATTGTTTCCACGAGTGGAGCCTTTGAATTTGAAGGCAAACTCTACGTTGTTCCGCTCTGGAACCTTCGATGGCAAATGGTTATTGTTATTATAATAGCGTAAGGAATGAAATCTGAGAATTCTTACGAATGCTCCCTACTTACAATAGGATCCAAAAAATCAATGCAAAATTAGTATGGATCACTTATCAGGTACTATTTGACATGACGGTTACCCAAAAAATTCAATCGAAATTCATTTTTCCTTTATCTCTTGCGCTCTCGCAGCATGATATTGCTATGTTAACTTAATAAAGCTAATAGAGAGTAAAAATCTAAAACTGTTTAATTCTGTTTAATGTATACGCGCTTGACAACATATTCTTGCCCGCTCCTCTACAAGTGATAATCCTTTCTGTACTCGGTATGTAAAAAAACATTTGTGTGTTTCCAGTAAGACACCAAGAATTAACACGAAATTAATCTAATTTTCGTATATTTACCTTAGGTGTAACTAAGGTAACTAAGATTCGTTTTGAACTGGATGCCGTGGTTTTCTGATCCAATTTATTTTACAACCCTTTTATTACAGTCTGTGTGACGTCTTTCAACATAAATTTTTTTGTAATCCTTTACGCGAAAGAGATGATGCAAGCATAACTTTTTTTTTTACATCGCAGCCTTAATTGTCTTGTAAAAATATTAAAAAGAAGAAGTCAGAAATATAATATAAATATAAATATAAATATAAATAAAATATGCAGAGACAGACAAAGGGAATAAAGAAAAAATCGTAGAATTTTTTTTTTTTTTTTTTTTATTATGCATATGTAAAAGTAGCGCAAGCACCTCGGGGTAAAGATTAAGACGACATGGGTGGCTTTATTTAATTTCATTACGCCCCGTAAGCGTAAATGAATGAGATAATCGGATTGGCTTTGTGGAGGGAAACTTTCCCAGCATATTTTGTAAACAATGGATATTGAATTTTCTATTAATTCTTTTAATTAACATCTAAACGCATATTCGCTGTTATTGTAACACATGCACGTGCAGTGCATTCATTTGATGTTCAGTAAGAAGTTATGAATGAAAATTATGAATAACGTATGTTGTGTAAAAACTTATTCCGGCCATAAGTACATGAGAAATGTGTGCGCACATTGTGGAAGAAAAAAAAGCTTATTTGGGTCATTACGTCTTTACCTATAAATAAATTGTGTGAGAAACAAAATTTCACTACTCATACGAACTATGCATCAAATCAATTAATTAGCTTTGAGAAGCTGTCTCTTACATTCCGAACAACACACGAACGCTGCCAGATTCATTTTCCTCCGCTACTTTGTTTTTAGATTACCTGCCTGTCTGGGAAGTGTGCACTTGCTTAAGAAAGTCCCAAGTTATTGGCTGAAATACTTTGAAATTTTTTGGCATTTTCATACCTAGTACAGTCAAGAATCCTCCTAACAGAAAAAGTCTATGCTCTATAGGAGATTTGGATTGAAGTCAGTGAAGGTAGAATGAAAATGACTAGAAAATGATACTATCCTAAGCAATTCAAGTTCGTAACAAGATTACATCAATTTCGTTAGCGTTACTTCACATATTTTTGAGTCTTGCAAAGGAATCTATTCCCTAGTGCTCCAATTCTGGATGTAATGTTCACACACTACTTTGAGAAAGAGCCGTCAAATTTTAAAACTTATCTTGGGCCGGTTTTACTGTTATCAAGCTATCATAGGATAGGGGAGACAAAGGTGTTAAGTTCGTATTTTTCGGTTAACGGTCCAGCTAAGCTAAGGAGATATATCAACCCAAAATGATAGTTTAATGCCGAGTTTACTCGACTAACCGAATGATGAAAATGCAAAAATTTGACTAATGTGCCTCTGTCTTACAGCAACGGTTACGTAGAAAGTGGATATACTATTACACAAAGCTTTATGTCTTCTCTTAAGAATACACTAAACGGGCTATAGCGAAGAGTTTTTATGCGACGATCAATGAAATGGAATTATTAGCAAGGTATATAGAAAGCTTTAAGTGTCTGACGAAGTAATAAGTAAAATAAATATATGGAATGAAACAAATTCGATAGAGAAAATGTTATTAATAATAAATTAAAACCTACTAAACATTTACTGTTAAGTTCGAAGAAAAGGGGTTAAAGATATCCAAACTTTAACAATTTAAGCCGGAGGTACCTCTGCATACATATCTTTTTGGTAATAGGGACACATTTTAGAAAAGTTACAAAAGATAGAAGCAACGATGGTATCTTATAAGATGAAGCTTGTGAAAATTAGGCTCTTTGAGAAGAGAATACATCTACGTAGATAATATCCCTAAGTGCATTAGTTTTTAATTAAAATGAGTGAAAAAATCTTTTTTCCTATTTCTTATGCAATGCAGTTTTTTATACGCTTTTCGAAGCTTGTCGAGAGAAGTGAAAATTTCTTATTAATATGAAACGCAAACATACAAGTTGTGCAAAAGAACGAAGACGAGAGAAGGAGGACGAGGCAAATAATAGTTCACGGAATGCAAACGCAAATAAATAAAAAAAGAGCAAAAAAACACAGAAGAATGGAAAAACCATAGTATACTTACTTGCAAGTATCTTAGAAGTAGAAAGAGGGGGAGAGAAAGCCACGCAATATATAAGAAAAACACATATTAGACCGTAAACAATCATCGCTCTTTGTACATTAAGAACGTATGGAATTAAACTTGAAAATTAGTTTTATTTACTTTTGAAACATTGTACGCAAGTATTTATATGTATATAAGGATGCGAGCACTGGCAAAGAAGTACCGGCAGTTATTAATCATCATAGTTTATAGCCACTTTAAAGCAGACCCTATTCTTATTGTGTAATACCCAACGTTTTCCCAACGTTGGGTTAAATAAATTTCCTAAATAAATTAGACTTTATTGTGCAGGCTAGTCTACAGGCCTAAAACGCCTGTCAGGAAATCAAAACTTCAGTTAATGTCTTTAATACAATTTGCGCGAAGAAGAAGAAGTGAAGAAAATCTATTCTATTATGAACAAAATCTTCCGGCAACGCCAAGCCAAATCCAAATCCGATCAATGCCATAGTTTGTTGAATGATTCTAAACGAATTTTTAGCTAAATTTGCATGAAAAAATGAAAAGCATCGGACAAAGCAAGAAGCCCAACGAAACCGAGTCCGAACAATAGGAAGCTTTGTTAATGGATTTACTGATAGAATTAATTTATCCTATCTTTCATGTTTTTCTCGTAACCTCAATCGGCCGATAAGAGCAAAAGAAGTCCGCCAGAAGTTAACCGCACTCTTCGTATGTATATGTAAATGTGTTATGCAAACATCCCGACAAGAAAGTACCAGGAATATGCCATATATGCTTTTTGTGTTGTATATGTATGTAGGTCCAAATATACGCATAGATATATATATATATATATATATAACATACGCCCGATTCTTCGTTAAAAGAGTGCTTATATTGTGCTTGTGCGTGTAGATATCGATATAGATATAGATATATATATATATATATATATATTTTCACATATAGATACATTTACCTGCGTATGAAAAGACAGCAAACAAATATGCATAAAAGCACGTCTGTGTGTAGATGTTTGTGTATGTAAAAAATAAACATAAACAAATACTGAATGAGTTCATTCTAATATTTAAACGGAAGAACCATCTTAAGTTGATATAAGAAATTTTTCTTCTGCTTTGTATTTTATTTCTTCAATTCGTGTGGCGTGCGGCTATGTAAAGGAAAACAGCAACAACTACAAAAACAACTGCAATGTCAGCAATTTATATATATATATATATATATATATATATATATATATATATGTATACGTATATTGAAAAAGAACAAAAAAAACAATACCAAATTACAAACAACGGCGAGACCGAAAATACAACAAAAATATAAAGAAAACATAAAACATGTGCTACATATAGAGCTCTCCCCGTCTGTGGATGATCTCTTTAAGTTATACCCTATATAAAGTGATGATTGCGGTGGTGGTGATGATGGTGTGGAGCAGTGGCAGTGGTACGTGACTTACAGCGCCAACAGCAGACGACGATAGCTACGTAGTATATATGTTGCGGTGTTTCGTTGTTGTGAATACCGAAATAAATAGAATTGACAAAAAAAAAAAAAAAAATATATATATATATATATATAAATAAATAAGAAGAGACAACCAACGGTCGTTACATTTGCGCAGAGACTGTTTGTTAAACTGTTGGGGAGGTCGACCGGCGACTGGCTGGTGGTTTATATACCGAAGGCAGTGCAAGAGGAGCTTCTCTCTATATATATATAAAATAAAAAAATAAAAAAAAGTCTTCAACTCTTTGGGCTATTTTTCTCAGTACCTTAGAAAGAACAAGTTCAATCACCTTGACGATTGCGCATTTTCAGGGAGTTTTTCTTTCTTTCTTATTGTTAGTTACAACAACATGTAGTCGCTTAGTCCTCCTTTATTGCTACTACACGAGAATGTCGAAGAGAGTGTCGATTAATTCGTTCTCTTTCATTACTCGTTCCCATATAGTTATGAATTTATTCAAATTCTTTAAAGCTTTTCAATATTTCTTATTAAATATATCTCTCAGCGAACAATAGCAACAACAAAGCGAAAGGCAAAAAGTAAGATGTAAAACTTTTATCAATGCAAATATAAACAAATAAACTAACAAACAAACAAACAAACAAACAAACAAGCAAACCAAACAACGAAATGCCCACCAACCAGCCAGTCAACCAACGAAGGAACGAACCAACCGACCAACAAGCAAGTGATTAGTGCGCAATAAACTTACAAATAGCTCGGCTTACAACTCTTAGAATGCCGTACACCATGCTAATGCCATACATATATATAATGAACACATATATACATACATACATACATAAACACCTACCTACATATATTACATACTTGCTTACATAGAGAAAGAGCTTAGCACTCGCTCGCTGGCAATAACGATTTCATATCTCGCCCATCACATACAAGATTATGTTGGAATTTCAACAACAAATATAATATAAATATTAAATTAAACACAAGAAAAGTTAACACATATATATATATATATACGCACACACACACACACACACACGCGCGCACACACAAGTTTATAGATTTTATATCTACACACATACGTATACGATACATAGCCATGCAATTAATATGTTTCGGTTGTTGTTGTTGTTGTTGTTGCTTTTGTTGCTTTTGTTGCTATTGTACAACAAATACCATTTAAGACAGCCAGTCTGCCTGTCTGCCTGCCAGCCAGCCAGCCTGCCACTCAGACGGTCATTTACAGTCAGTCAGTCACTTAGTCAAAGGAAGCCGTTAAATACCGTATACATGCTAACTACGCTGATGTTAATTACGATGACAATCATCACAACGTAATCATTATTATTATTATTATTATTATTATTGTTGTTATTAACGCAAGAAAGAAGAAGAACGACAATAAAAGTTACTTACAACGGCAGCATGCGCATACCTTGACTTTGCATTGATTTTAACAGTTTACAAGTAAACTAAACGAAACTATACACACAAACCAAATAAATATGTGGGCGAGTTATTTCAATCATGTTTATTTTCTTTCTTTCGCTTTTCTGCATCGCTTTTCCTTGTCCTTAAGTCTCTTTTACTTTTCATTCCTCCACAAGAAAATAGTTGCTGCTGTTGTTATTGTTGCTGGTTGGTGTCATTTGAGACGCTAGCAATCAATTTGTTACGCAAATAATCACATTTTCTTCAGCATAACACATTCGGTAATCATGCATAAATAAACGTACAACATGCAGCAATGCCAAACTAGGTTAAAATATATACATAAACTTGGACATGGAGCTGTTGATGGCACATGAAAAAGCAAATAAAACAAATCAACAAAACAACAAAAGGGAAAAAGTCGAAAAGTTATCATCATCAAAAGCCAGCAGCCTCTAACGCCAAGTGTAATATAACGGGCAGAGGTGAGATAAAGAAAAGAAATATGAATGGGACTGAATAACTGAATGGATTCTAAAACTAATTTTATAGCATTTTCCTTTAGATCGAAGCAAAAGAAGTTAATGAATGAAAATATTTCGCAGGCAATGAACTGCAGTGCAAACGGAACGGAACGTAAATAGGTAAAAAGCAATAAATTTTTCATTTGAAAATAATCTTCGATGCTCATTACGTAGTAACCAACTTTTTTATTAATTTTGATGCCTTTTTTCACTTTGCTTAAACTTTAGGAAAATAACTTTTCCCTTCAAAAGTTTATAGACTTTTCCAAGTATTATAAGCAATCTAAGGGGTACCCCTATTAGTGCGTGAAACTAATTAAGGATACAGAGTTGCCAGATGTTTGATTTTTTCAATTTTGAAAGTTTGAGAAAAGCGATCCTACAAATTAGTTTAAAGATAGCAAAATACCGATTCATATTCAGATGTATGTGAGTTTTATGGTGCCTATGGTTACTTAAATCTTGGAAAGATTGGAAAGGCTCTATAGAAAGGTATATGAAAAG
Organism: Glossina fuscipes; assembly: GCF_014805625.2. Taxonomy (NCBI): domain Eukaryota; kingdom Metazoa; phylum Arthropoda; class Insecta; order Diptera; family Glossinidae; genus Glossina; species Glossina fuscipes. Next base: position 11,587,577 of record NW_023998417.1, read on the forward strand.
CTATACTTTCTTTAATATCCATTATCGATAGTCACGATCAAGAGGTCTAGTATACTTGTTTCCATAAGCCATTAAAAATACGCAAGCCCTGACTAGTCTTGTTGTAAATTTTGTATCGGGCCTACGGCTAGTTCGGATCTTTTGCAATAAACAAAATCTTTTTCGAATTTAAGAAGAAGGAAAAGCCTTGGTAGTCAATATATGACACTATCATTGAAAAAAGAAGATTGCAAGAGTTAATCACAATTGAGTCGATAGTAATCGCTAAGCGAGAAGGGCCGGGAAAAGTTCAATTAAGTTATGATCTCTGTATTTTTTAAGATGCACATTGATGAGAAGCGAACACTTTTTAGTGGAAGGAAATTGCAAAAAGCGCTCACGGCATGGATCAATTACCAATCGCTTTGCAAACTATCAAAGACTGTTGTGTTAAGATAACTTTCGCATAAGAAGATGGAGGACGGACGAACGGTTGGTGTTTTCTAAATTTCATTTTCCTGATATTATTGTCTTGATGAAGCAATGTGATGAAGAGATGAATACATCTCGACCTGTTTAAAATAAAGGGAAAAAAGCAAAAACAAAAAGTCAATAAATGCAATAGAAAAGGGTAAAGACAACGCACAGGTGATTAACGGCAACAACATCAATTACAAGGAACGAACAATTGTTTTGTCAGACATTATTCCATCAATGGATTTCAACACTAACAACAATAATAAATATACTTCGCATTACACACACGTGTTGTAAACAAAATGTTGTATTTGTTTGTATTTCTGCTGCACGAATCTATGCATACGTACGAACAATATTAGGTTCGTATACATGAAATTGAATAATAAAATACAGGAATGCTACGGTGTAATAAATACACGAAACAAATGCACATTCATTTCAACATAAATTACACATATTTTCAATTTCCAGCGAAGTCTGCCTGCACAAGAACTTTTTCTTATTGTGTTGTCTTTGCGTTTTTTGCTTGTGTAATGTTTTGTGTTTTATTACACTGTGATTTCTAGGATCGTTATCCACATCCACAAACATTTCAGTGCCAATCAGATCATACCTATATATTCCTCCTCCCCTCTCTGATCCTTAGAATTCATGATAGATGTACGACATGTGTATTTAATGTTATAGTTTGTCTCTCCGACTCTCCATTACTATCGCATTAAAACAGCAGTAGGTTGATGATCGGCCTGGCCGTTACAAAAAGTACAGTCCATTTTATTGTTCTCATTTTTGTTCAGTCTCTATGATTACAAAGAAGACCTGTTTCGTTAACGCAACCATTATCTGCCATTCCTATCCAACGTATGTTTATGACCCATCATTTACTCAATAACACCATTGCAACATAGTATGACTTTAGCTAAAGTTTATGTGATTGTATGCCCACTCAACTTCCCTTTATGCTTATGTTTAAGAATCGATTTTTCTTTTCAACTGAAAATTCCCTTTCCTTTAAAGTTTTCAAAATGCAAGATTTCACTTATCGTGGGAACTATCTCGGGAGCGAATGCAGATGCCTACGTACACAAGACTTACTCATGCACGTTTGTTAGTGACGTTTAAGTACATGACACATTCCTAAAGTGGGGCAGTTACACGTGTTACCACAGTTTGACGTCTAAGGCTGTTGCTATTGTACAGCAGTTGTTAACTGCATGCATTCCTTCACTCACTTAGTTAGCTGCTGAACTACATTATAAAATTATTAGGTTCTTCTCTTTCTTAAAGGGTTTCGATAAAAAAGAACATAGGTTAAATAGGCGCCTGAACCGATTAAAACAATAATATATAAAATATAATGTTAAAGGGACACCACACCCATCTCCCACACCCATCCTCGTCACTTAAATTCAAGAAGTGTACATTTTCACTATAATGATTCCTTAGAAAAACATACGGGGCGTATGATGATTGTCTGGTAATTATGGCGTATGATTGCCTTGTAAACAGGGCATGAATGCATGGCGTATGATGCTAGCCTTGTGATCAGAGTTTACAATTGCCTCGTAAATAGGACCTATGTTGATTGCATTACAAGCATGGTATTTGACGGACAAATAAACCAGATGATAATAGTCTTATGATCAGTGTGTACAATTACCCTGTGTACTTAGCCGATGATGATGGTATTGTACTGTAAGCGTGAAATACGATGACTATATTATTACGACAGCGTACGAATGTCCTATAAGCAGGACTATGATGATATACTGGAACAAGTAAACTCTACTTATGGGCTATGTTGAAGAATTGTATGATTATATGCAGAGTCTATGATTTTCTTGTAAAGGCGTATGTAAGACGTATGAGACACAAGGATATATTGTTTTATATGATGATACTATAAAATGAAAATTGCAAACTCTCTTTCTGCACCAACGATTGGATGATAGAGAGTTCATGTTTTTTTCCTTGTAAGAAGCAAAAATATGCATTTTTAACCATTTGTTCATAATGAAGGTCGAGTTTCAAGTCGGTTTAACCTGTTCGATGAACATTGAAATGTAGACAACATAGCCTTTTAAGCTTCTGATCGGTCAAGTTGTTCTATGCTAAAAAGAACGCTCTTTGCCAAAAGCGTTACTTTCTTTCCCTTGCGCCTTTGGGAAGCAGAAAGTGTTATAACCAAGCAGAATTAATATTAGTATACGCTACGCACAACAACCGATGCAACTGAATTGGAAAGCGCAGAGGCAGTAAGCCAAAGAAGTCTTTATATTGCTATTTCTCAATCAGGGCCTTTTGGAGAAATTTACCTAGAAACCATTAATACCACTGCAAAGGAGTGTGTCATCCTCCACCTTCGTCATATATAACTCTGCTTCCGATTGCCACTGGTTTTACTCGACGACTTATTGTTTGTCCTTGTTGCGAACAAGTCCAAAAAATAAACATAGATATCCCTGAAAGGAATAAATATGCTTTCCGTGTGAAATTCACTTTTTGCACTTCCTCTCCCTCTCCCTCTCCTTCTCCCTCTCCTCCTCGCTTCTTAATGCTTCATTAAATTTATTAAGGATCCTTTTGTCTCCCAAACGATCAGTTTCTCTTACTACATTTGAAAGGTACAGCCATAGTATAGGTAGAAAACCCGGTTGAGTTGTCAATAAAAAGCAGTTCAACTGAGGACGCAAGACATAACGCTGGAAGCGATGCTGCTGGTAACGTTGTAAGGCTTCAAAGTTGATAATATCCTTATGATGGCAACTCTCGGAACTTACCACTTGGGCATATAAGAGAACCTACAAGTGTTTTTTGCAAATTTTTAAACCGATATCCGTTATTTAATAGGCCTTAGGCAAACGATAATAAAAATATAACGTTCGTAGCTGACTTGGAAACTAAAATGAATAGATGTCTCCTTAACTTACTTCGAGTACTTGTGAGAAGGCGGATATATAAAAAGTGTTTTATGTTTGCAAACGTACGCACAGCAAACATCATGAATAATGAATAATTTTTGTTGCAATCACGTTATAAAAGAAAAATGAAAGTTCTTGGAAAAAATGTTTACAATTACAAAAACAACAAGAACAACAATAACAACAACATCGACAAGAGCAACACAACAGCACAGTGAAATGTAAAACAAGAAATCAGTTTTTCTTTTTTTTTTTTTCTGTTCATTTTCTTTCTCTAACGTGAGTCGCCGCCCAAAAGCAAACGTTATAAATCGAGATTTGAAAAATAATATATAAGAAACAGGTTTGCATTTAGGAAGAAAGCAGCAAACGGGAGGGGGGAAGGGAGAAATGAAAATCATGAATTCATTCGGCGCAAAGGTATATAAGCGATGGTGTTAGAGTGCCAGGGTAAACGTGTAATAAGACTTGTGTGTGTGTGTGTGTGTGTAGGTAAGCAAGCAGTGTACGTGCATGCAGACAATATTAATGAATGAAATTGCAGAGGTGAGGACGGACGACGACTATTCCCAAGAATGCATAATTTTCTTTACTTAATGTCAAGATTTAAATACAACGCATCGAGATGCAGACCCTGTGACAGCCAGAGAGACAGACAGACAGGCAAAGAGACGGACAGTCAGAAAAGCTATTTGTGAACAATGTATAAGTTCTGATAGAGTGTAGGAATGAATGGATGGATGTATAGTTGGTTGGTCGGTTGGTCGGTTGTACTTGGTTTGTTTGGTTTAACTGCTGCTGGGACGGACAGAGGTGCGATTAAAGCAACTTGTAAAACATTAAAGAGAAAAACGCTGGAGAAAGAGTAAGTAAAGAATTTGAATGAATTTCTTTTTTTCTTTTCTTGTTTTTCCTTCTTTTTTTTTGAGTAGTGTAGGATATAGATATGTACGAGGAGTCTGGGTGTGTGGATATATATATATATATATATATATATATATATATATATGTGTGTGTGTGTGTTTACGTCTGTCTCTCTCTCTATTTATGTGTGATAATAAAAAAAGAATAACACATGAAGTAGAAATATGTGAAAAGTAATGTTAATGTGCTTTGATATTTGTGATGGTGTGGTGGTGCGTGTGCTTATATATATGTTTATGTGATTTATTTAAGGGGCGTATGAACTTTAGCCAAATGTTGTAAAGTAATACGTGCACACACACGCACACATATATACATATATATGCAAAACGATGAAGTAGTTTCATTTACCGGTTTCGTTACTCTTTATTTGTTTGTTGCTGTTTTTCTTGGAAACCAAAAAGTATATCTATATCGACGATATGTTATATCATCGTGATTATGATGATGTAAAGAAGGAAAACGGAGCATCATGTGAAAAACTTGTCATTTTCGTTTGTAAAAAGAAAAATGCTAACAATCCTGTTCTAGTTACTTCTTCACAGTCAGCCACAATCTTCTCTTCCAAGTACAGAGCAAACGTGTGTGCATATAACTGGGTTATGTCATAAAATCTACAAAAAAAAAAAAATCTATATAAACAAAAATGTCATGGTAACAAACAAGAAAACCTTAGACATTTCCATGATAAAAAAATGCATTGCACGACGGCTCAACAGCCCGCTCTCGCGCAATTAATACCATTCGTTCCAATAACTTATGAATATATATATTTCCCTTCGACTGCTTTCATTTTTCTTTAACATTTAATAGTCGTAGTAGTAGTAGTCATTTTCCTACCTTGTCTTTTAATTTTCTTTCATTACGAATGTTGTGCCAAAGTCTTGTCATAAACATCATAAAGAACAGGAGTAGGAAAAAAGGGTTTTAATGATTACAAGTAAAAAAAAAAAAGGAAAAAAAAAAAGCGGGCAAACTAAATGAAATTGTGGTTAATCCAGTTGAAAGTGATGGACAGCATAAGTCGAGTAACAAATCCGGTAACAGCTTTTAATTATTAAATTATTCATGACTTATGATTACTACTTTACAATTTAGAATTTTTAGAAATTTTTATAAAAAAAAAAGACCATCAACAAAGTTATGGGAAAAAAACAAGTTTCAAAAACAAAAATGTAACGTGACGCTCTTAAGCCGAAGCATTAGTTGGAAATAACTAAAATAACACCGACTTTGGTTTCTAAGACAAATTTATTTCTAATTTAATTAAGCTTCACAAGAAAATGGCTTTCGAAATCTCTTAAAGTGATTAGGATAATAATAAACGAAAACTGAAATGAGCAAAAAAAGTCCTCTCAGATTTTTTATTAAGTCTTATGCAACGTTATGTAGACTTATCTGCAAAGCAGACTCTCACGTCCCACATTCAATTCACATGAAGACTTTTCATAAACACTTTCCAGGTCGAGAGATTAGAATTTCATCTGTGATTTCAAGCGACTTTTGAAAACTTCCCGAAAATGGCCCCAAGAAGCCCATCAATATTCTCTTAGCGGCAACGCCTTCAGCAAAAAAATTCTTTTTCTACACGAAATGTTTTGTTTTAACACGATCTTCAACATTTTATGAATTTTTTTTCATGAATTTTTTCCATACAGACTGCTTACAAATACACCCTGCAACTTTCCGTTACGTTTTTCACAATTCAATTAGATTATGTCGATTATATGCATATATGCTTGGTTTTTCAAAGTATGGTTTATTTTTTATAATGTGTCGAACAAGTCGAAATAAATTCTTCAGTTGCTCGAATAAATCTACTTTTCTACTTTTCCATTTAGCTAATGTCTTTTTTTACACGAATTTTTTTACACGATTTTTTAGAATAGTGCCTATCATGTAAAGAAAATCTTGTAACACAATAAGTCATGTTACAGAAATACTTTTTATAAGCACTTTGCACGAACAGCTAAAACCTCTCCTAAAAGCTTTGAGCAAAACGCTATTAATTCCTCTCCAAAAATTATGCATTACGAGAACAAGTCTTTGATGCATTCTTCTGCTAGCAGTTAAAAAGCCTGGAATTGCTATTTTGTTTATTTCTTAGGGAATAATTTAAAAAGTTATTAAAAATTTACTAAAAAGTAAATCATCTCGGATAAAATTCTATAAGTAAGTTTTCGAGAAAAAAATAAAAAAAAAAAGAAAGAAAATTTTATTATCTTGTTTCTTTTAGAGATTTCTTATCATTTGGGCATAATTTTTGGAAGAGAAGAGCACATAAGAGTTTACTTGGGCACAACTGCGCAACTAAAATGATTATCTAAAACAAAAATAATTTTTTCTCGTTAAAGAAAAAACGTGTCAACAAGCAAGCCTGGAGTGTGTCCTTCCATATCTTTCATCATAACGAATCCAGAATTCCCTTATATAAGTACATAAGCATATCCTGCCTGATGTGCATGAATACAGTACACTTCTGTCATCTCTCATCTCGTCTGTGTATACCACCGACCGGTTTTTTCTCTTATTCACATTGATCTACACATATCTTTTCATTTTTTTTTTTTTTTTTATTAAAGTTGGCGCTAAAATGTTTGTGAATATGTTGTTGGCGTTATTTTCTTATTAATTTTTGTGAAACGTCCTAACCTCTGCTTGTGTTATATTGAAATGTTCTCCCTTTCTCTTTCTCTTTCTCTGTCTCTCCCTCTCTCACTCATTTATGATTCGTTTCTTCGAAATGAAAGGAAGTAAACTTTACGCCTTATTTCTTGTTTTTTACATACAAAAATTGAAAAATTATTCATTCTGAATACATTCTCATATAAATATACGCATGCATGGTGAGTGTGATTGAATCGCCCGCAACAAAGGGTGGTGATTAGTAAATATTATTTTTCTATTGTTATTTTTAATATAAAGGATGAATTTTCCTTTCTTTTTTGTTAAAGGATTAAAGTCCTTACAAATGTAGAAGAAAAAAGGAAAAAAAACAAACGGTAAACGTTTTTTTGCTGGTTACCTTGTTGTCTTGTCGGTTCATAGTTTTTGTCAAAACTGTTGTCGTTGATAGATAGTCAAAATTGATGAAACAGTTTTGGAAGAGAGTTTTCTACTCTTTCCTCCTTTTCGGACTATGTGCGTAACAGTAAAAAGAAAACGTTTCAGAGAAAATAATTTCTTTCTAGGTAGCATTGTTTTATTATTTAAAGTAAAAGAGAAAAAAATCTAACTTTTTTCCAAGAGTTTCGGAGTTTCATGACTCGGCAAGCAAGAATAGTAGTTATGTCTTTTGTGGCCATAAGAGATATATACACATTTTCATATATAATATATGCAAAGGAAAAGATTGCGGACGACTTGGATAATGCCTTGCATTCGTCGCTTCGTCGCCCCGTTCGGCCAAATTCTTAGAGATCACATTAGATTCTTGAGAACACTGAAATTCGTTAGACATGTTCTTGTGTTTGCGTCTAGGGAAAATCGAAAATCTTTACTAAACCTTGTCTGAAAAATAAGATGAAGTATTCCAACTCGCTTAAAATGTGATTGTGGCATCTGACCAGTCTACTTTGAGCGAACGAAACGTTTGTAAGTGGCACAAGCTCTTCATAGAAGGCCGAGAAAATGACAATGCCCGTCATGCACGCCCGAGTACGTCAAAAACCGATGAAGAGTTTGAAACACAGGAGAAAATTGTTATGCAGGGATTGTCTTATCACCATTAGAGAAGTTGCTGAGACGTTGACTCATATCAGGCGGTGCTTCCCGATGTTTTAGGCATGGAAGACGCCATTGCTTGTTCACAATCTTTTCACCAAAAGCAGTACCGTTCTCAGGCCCCATCCCACATCATATTCATCGGATTTGACCGCCTGCTCCCAAAATTGAAAAGACCCATGCAAAGCCGGAGCTTTGACACAATTGAGAAGATAGCAAAAAATCGCGAAGCAAACCAAAACACACCTATCTGTAAACAACATAGCTAATAATGTCGACATGTGTTTGTGGACATGTATACCAAATGCAAAACGCAAAACCACTTTGTATATGTGATACACGCGAAATGGGAAATTGATACAATTCGAAGGGTCAATAAGGAAAGAAAACATGCTCCCCTCGTGTAGCGATGCAAAGCGTAATTTATTATTTATTGTCTGCTTCTTTTACCCAATAATTTTCACTACCGATACTTTCTAAATAAAATTATTTCAGATAATTAAAAAATTCTTATCATAAACGATCTCTATGTATGTACAATACATATTTGTAATGGAGGAAATAATGATTACCATGTCTTTATAACACTCGTACAATTATCATAAGGGGTCATCCCGTTAGGTTATTGTCGTCTTTAATATTTGATGAAAAAAAAAAAAAAATTCTTTTTTATTTTCAATAGATTATAAGATGCGATAGTTCACACGTTTATTAGGTTAGTAGTGCGTAGTATAACCTCATTTATGACCAATGTTATCATCATCAAATAATATTAATATCATCTTATCAATACATATATATATGTATATGTGTTGATTGATGGACTTTGAGTTTGATTCCATTAAAACGTAAACATTTCTTGCACCATAATAAAAATTGAGATCAATATTGCAAAAGCAAAATGTTGTACTTTTCTTCTTAAGCGTTAAAGGTGCACAAAAAAAAAAAAAAAAAAAAAAAAACGGAAGCGATCACACTTCTGATACTGATAACCTTTACTCTCGCGGCAAGAAGTAAATCTGAAAATATGTATTTCTTAAAGTATGGCAATCGAAACGGAGACATTATTGATCAGCATTTGTTACGTTGCTTAAATTGAAGCACAGTAAGCTACGAGCTTGACACAATGGTTCCTGTTTCTTTTTTTTTTGCTTAATTTTTTGTCACTTTTTTCTTTAGAAATATTTTCTTTTAATTAAAGGAATTTTTTTGAAAATATTATATAATGTTAAGCCGAAGGGAACAATAAAAGGATTTACTCTTTTACTTTCCATTCTTGAACATATGTGAGCCTTTTACAGTTTCTTCCTTTCTTAAGCGTTATATGCGCATAGAATGTATATTAAGTTGAGCTAACAATGGTTCAAATGTGTAAGAAAACAATTACTTTTTACTTTTTTTGTTTTTATTTTTTTTTTTTTGATGTTTTAAGAAAAAAATTGCTTAGTAGAGAGATAAGCATATATGCAGCAAGTACTATTATGCGGAATTTTCAGTTATTTGCACTTGTACATGCAAATCCTTCTGATTAGTTAAAGACAACGACAACGACAACGACATTTAAAAAGAAAAATCTATTTAAAGAAAATAAAATGCATTTAAAAAAAGAAGGAAAAAAAAAAAAAATGACAAAAATATTTCCAAAAAAGTAAAGAAAAATATTTTAAATAGATTCATCTTTTCGGGTCCCGTCAATGCCACACAGAATATAGCAAATTTTATTTTGGTCTGCAAAAGTAATATTTGAGTAGAATTGCAAAATAACTGTTATCCTTATCAAGAAACCCATATATATATATATATATATATACGTATGATTTTCGTTAAATGTGCAAAAATTGTATTATTGTTTATACTTTCAGTTAACTACTATTTTATTGTTTTTTTTTAATCAATAGACAATTAACAGACAAGCGTTTCTTTATATTAGGCAGACTGCTTCCTAATGAGCGTTTAAAGAAGAGAAAAAAAATTTTAATCTATCTTCGCCTGCCATTTACTAAACCATAAGAGTATATATATCATAATATGATACACATACATCGTATATAGTGTCATCCGCCATATATATGCGCAACGTGGTCACATCTATTGACATAGTTTAAATTCCTTATTTTTCTATTTCTTTTTAATATGAAATAAGAGAGATATTTATACAAATGTTATGTACGCATGCAAGTACGCACGCACATAGTCATATATATATCTATCTATGAAAGAAATGCGGTTATGTGGGAATGCTTTGAACTGCTGTATTATTTGCTGTTACATTGTTGCAGATTGTTATGCAAATTGCATTCGCGCATTCTTTCATATAAATACAATGTATAAGTCATTCCCGGATATATAATATTTTCATATGTTTTTCTTTTTTCATTTTTTTTTTTTTCTTTCATTCTTAATGTTTTTTAATATTGCATATGAAGAATATGCGCTTCATAAGCTTCACTTATTCTTCGGATGTGTATTATATGTACGCACAGTCTACATGTTGGTCTCTTATTTGTTTTCAATGCACGAAGAGAGTTCAACGTCAATTCATATTTTTAACTTCACTATAAGATTTTCTCATGGATTTCATTTAATGTTCTTTTACAACTCATTCAAGAAATAAAGACGATGCTATAATGATGAACTCAAATTTTCAAGCTTTAAAAATGTTTTTCAAAGAACAAGACGACAAATGCGGCAAAGATAACTTCACAGCTCTTTTGGAAGAATCTCATTCAAAGTAGTGTCCACGCGCTAGTTATATATCCCATATCCCATTTATTTTTAATTATTTTTTTTCTTCTATCCAATGTAAAAATTTCTTTCACTTCATTTTTTTTTTTTTTTATTTGATCAGCCCTCACGAGGATTTTCCCCTATACCTGTGCTGATTAGGACGTCCTATACGTAGAGGAGAGCGAACAGAAAGTGTTTGTATACCGTCTGTTTGAAAATGAAAACACTAGGAACCACTGCAAAGCTGGTCAAAAGTCGCGACAGCTTCTGTGCGTTATATGGCATCAACTTTAGGACTGGTCGACTAATCCTGTTAACGAACTTGATTGCTGACACACTTACCCCAGTGGTATTTGCACCTATGCATGCGCTGCACGCAAACGGGCGACGCGAGCCAAGATCTGCCAATTATTTTGCTTGATTGTAGATAGTAGACAGTGCAAATACTTTTCTCTTTTGATATCGAGTACGTGTTTCTTTTAACGGACCGCGGTTTATGTTCTTATTGTGATTTATCTTTAGTGACTCCGCCCACCACCGCAGCATTGCGTTTTGTTTGCGTTGCAGTTTATTTTATCTGCTCGATCTGATTCACATATTTTCGTGAGGTTTTGATTCACTGGGTCGCCCATTATGAGACGTTTACTTTGTAGTTCAAGCAAATCATTCCATGATTCAATAGTCGGTTATATTTCTTCAATTTTCCCCACATACTCTCGATACTGCAATGCCCAGAAAGGTCATCAACCGGGCAAATTGATGATTTGAAACACTGAGGGTTGGCAAACAGTGCTAATGGTTACTCTGCGATGGACATTCGATACATCTTTAATCCGATCATATTTAGTCCCTCTCCGGCTCGAGATACGGCGCATGAATGTGCACAACGTATAGGTCTGCTTGCGTTGAGTCAAACTTCTCACATATTAATTGAAGCAAAATTATTTTCTCTTTGCCTGTCGTTCTATCTGCACGCACGTGCTTTGTCATGTCTCTGCCTGTCAATGTATTTTTATGGAAAAAAAAGAAAATCCAGAGGAGGAACAAGGAAGAATAAATAGCTGTAAAACTACAATTAGCTAATGATATCAATTCACTTAATTTGCTTCAAGACAGTTGAAGTTCAAACTCTCGAATCTCGAACAGAAAATGTATATATAGCACGTACTGCTGCAATCACAGAGTTTGGGTGGTACGTACTCCTGCTCTTTAAAACTTAATTTTACGGACATCTCCTAAATAGACTAAATTTCGAAACAAATCGAGCTATACATACATACGTATATATACAAGTAAACCTTCACTGGTTTCGCGTTAAAAATAAATCACTTGCGATGGTAAAGGATCGTTAAGGATGATGAAACAGTAATAAAAAAAAGGAAAACTCTTTTAAAGTAATTAATAAAAAATGTCAATTCTAACGTAATCTTTCTTTAAGGATCCCTTTGCTTTGTTTAGCGTTTGTAAGAATTCTGGTCCTTTGCTGAATCATCTTACGAGTACTAATTGATTTTTATCCTTTTATTTTCCAGAAAATCAGTCTTGTTACGCAAAGAAAAAAATCTTCAATTCAAAAAAAAGTTCATTAGTAAAGTACGTTAGCAATAAAAGGGAAATCAATTTTTGCTTTTATTTAAGACGCATAAACCAAAACCATTTATTATCGTTAGCGCTGACGGACGTTAAGCGAGTCGCAGTAAAAGATTCGTAGTCGAAGTCTATGAACTTAATTGAACATTAGTACGAACATAAATTTTCTCATTTACTTTAACAAATCGTTTTGTCAAAGCGACGCAGCGATACGAACGATATAATCAACACAAGGGCGCAAAATTTTATTACTATGATCGCCAAGCATTAACATTTGAAACATGAGAAAAAAAATATATATATAAAAACCTATGTCCATTATGCTGTAGATTTTTCTCAATAACGTGGGTGTGCTAACGTATCAATCTCCACCAACTTTTCTCCTCACCTCTGATATTGCTTCTAAGTCATAGAAAGTCATAACTATTGCACACCGATCACCGAAGGTGAGGAGCAGGCGTACTATATCTTGAGGATCCAGTGTCCGCTTTTGATGTGGAAATTACTATTGCAGCAACGGACGAAAGAATCCCTCTCTGCATTTGAGACATTCTCGAAAACTAAAGGGAAATGGTGAAATATCGAGAAGAGCATCTCTGCAAATCTCACTTGAAGATGAGTATACCTTCTATTTGTCCGTTAATTTTCCTTTTTTTTTTTTTACATAATTGGTAATGTGCTAAGGATACTGAATATGTGATGTGAAAGAGAACAAAAAAAAAAAAAATAAATAAATAAATGAATAAACAACAAATCATATGTCTAAAGAAGAAAAAGGGGAATAAAAAGGAATGACAAGAAAGAAGAGGAAAACAATTGGAACAGATCCCATTGAAAACAGAAATCAAAAAGTAACAACAACAACAACAATTGGTATAACTCTACAGACAGATAACATGATTGCGTCGGAGTAGTGTCTTTCATACCATGGAAGTAAGAAAGCAAACATAAGGAGCAAAAGAGAACTTCCCCTAATATCTTCCCCTAAATTGGCTCAATATACGAACCTATACACAGGTGTGAAGGAAGAACATAAAGAATAGTAGGGGTTACTGCAATAAGAAAAAAAATAAAGACAAAGAGAAACCTGTTGTTTAATAATACAGCGCAAAGTGCATGATAACAACAATAGTAACAACAAGAAGAAAAAAAGCAACAAAGAGTCTAATAAGAAGATCAGAAATCAATTCAAGTAAACAGGCGCTTAACGAGACAATCAGATTTTCTCCTTTTCTAAGACGATAAATAATTCACCTAAAAGAAATTTGTCGAAAGCAGGGAAATTTTTCGAAAATTCAGTAAAAAAACAAATACCGCAGCGAGATCTGCTGCTGTTGGCCAGGACTGGCTCTATGTCGCGGTTGACTTTTATGAAAAATAGAGGAATAATATAAGGGCTGTTTTTCTGCTTGCGCCATTCTTAAGACTTACTAATGCACCGCAACTTTTGAAGACTTCAACAGGGCTACTCACAATTCAAGAAAATTCCGAAAAAGTGGTCGCAGTTCTTCAACGTTAATTCAAGCTGATACAGCAGCTTGGTCACAGTTCCGAATGTGTCCTTTTCGACGAGTTTAGTGGAACTACTCAATTTCACTTAATTTGCTGCAATGTTGCCTCTCTGTAGTTCTCTGATCTTCGGGCAGGATAGTAGACTATTCCAATTAAACAAAATATTTCCAGACCAGTGCAACTACCTAACTGAGTTCCCTGCAAATGTTTACTCGAAGAAATCTAGTTTGAACTTTACAAGATCAAAGCTTTAAATGTTGCGAGATGTGAGATCATGTAACAGCAGAACAGCCCTTTCAAGTGAAAAATAATTTCTATATATACAACTGGAAGGAGAATATTCTATAGATTGAGAAGAGCGTTCACAATAGATACAAGTGCAAACCACGCATTCTTTGATGTTTCTTTTGTGTGACTTTGGATATATTTTGGAATTAATTTTTAATATTTTTTTTTTTGTTTTTTCTCTTTTTTTTAAATTAAAAATCTCAACCGTTGTTATTGTAAGGGAAAACGGGACTTGTGGCTGACTTATTGTTTACCTTTCTTCCTAAAGAAATATATTTCACTTAAGCGGAGTGTATTCTGAGAAAAACTATCATTAACACAAGTGGCGGTAACTGCCTTTGTTTTCTATTAATGTTGTCATTGATAAGTTGGAAAAAAGGTCGAACGATGTATAGAAAAGGTATTGAATGTACCACACATTGGCCACACACACACACAGAACTAATCAAGGATGAGTCGGCAGTTATGGTTTTTCCCTCTTTGCTTCGTGTAATTGGCAATTGGCGGGATGATCCCTTGCTTTAACTGCAGAAGTTACATTTGACTTAACATATATATGTAAATTGCTTGAAAAAACCTTCAGGAGGATTTCCTGAGACAGGCCAGGCAATTTAAAAACAAAAAGCTTGCATAGAATTATCTCCCATCCCCATCATCCACATGATCAGTATGCCGGAGAGAATTTTATATGCCATAGCAAAGCAAAGGCGACATCGTGTTAGGTCTTCGGATGCGTACACAAGCCTTTAACTATGTAAATTAAAAAGAGATTAACACATGTTTAAAAACACAATTTCAAGGATAAATTGAAGAGAAATGTAAACAATCGATTCTATGGAATTTACTTAATAGCCGTTCAGAGGCACAGAAGCTGGCAGAAAAAAAAAATCTCTAAGAAAAATGTAATTTTTGTCTTTTTTTCTACTCCTCTTTGTGATACAAAGATTTGTATATATAGTTGGACACATTAACGGTTCATTTTATGAAAGAAGATATTTTTTTTTTTTTTTTTTTTACCACTAAAACCTATAGGAGGAGAAAGAGAGAGAGAGAGATAGAGAGAGAAAAAGAGAGAAAGAGAGACAGGAGTTCAATATACATCGTATGCATGAGAAGTACACCATGTGGATAAATTTGAATATAGAGACATTAATAACAGATCTTTTCTCGCTTGTCCGTATATCTCTGCAGATTGGCAAGTTTGTGTGTTTATTATGTAACATAATCCTCCTCTACTTGAAGATCAAATTTCAATTTTCTTTTTTTTTCTTTCCTTTCCTCTTTGCGGAGCGATTACGGTTTTTAGGCATCTTTAAAATGTTTATAATAAATGTATGATGCAGTGCACTGCGGTCAGTTTGGTCATTTGTACGAAACCAATGAACTATGATGCCAATGATCGGAGAGTAAACAACAGGACCAGTTGTTTTAATTTTTGCTAAATCTCAAATAACAAGAATTAGTTTGTTTAGATCAAGATGAATGTCTCGGGGCCGCCTCGTTGGCGCACAATATTCATTCAAGTTACCTTTAAAAAGGAAAGGATGTTGAAAACGAAATTTTGTTTAGGCTGGATGATATCGACTTAACCAAGTACTTGGGTGGTGCCACAAGACTCAAATTCATATCATTCGTAATTATCACATATATAAAAGATTGTTTTTGAGCGCAAAAAAAAAAGGAAAAAAGAAAACAAATATTTTGTTTAAGTTAAGCAACTTCCAGGGCACAGCAGTTTGAGTGGGTTTTTCGTCTGAAGCAATAGAACATTTTCTCCATTTTACCACTTTTTGCTTTGACTTACGCGTTAATCTATGTGAATGCGCAGAGAATGTGAATTATTCATTAGATCAGACACTATACTACTGAGGACGTGCTGCGGTATACTTTTAACCTTTATTCGTGCAGCTCCACCATTTTATTCGGATAACGTTTGTATCGCAGGCAATTGATGGACATCTCTAAGAAGGAATTTTTTCTCTCAATTTGCATCAAACCCATTCTCCTTTTTTCTTTTTTTTGAAAAAATCCTTCTTGTTCTGGAAAGTATTCGGATCGGACATAAGTTGTGGAATATACTCGTAAAGTATATTTGCGTAAACTTGAAGGCTTCAAAACATTCGAGGTACTAGTAATGGCCTAACAAATGTATGCTGATCTTATTGGGTTACAGCGAGTGAGGGTTCACTCAGACCCGCCAAGAAAGCTCCAGCAGGATCCAAAATTTGTTCTTCAACTTTTTTTCCAGATTAAAAGGTTTAGACAGAAAATTTCAAGGAATATATTTACTAGAGATCTTAAAATCTAATCGTAAGTGAGGCTAAATAACATTTTCTCAGCATTTGTTTATGATGAACTAAACCGAAATTAATAACAATAGTAATAATTATATGTTGTTGTGCCTCAAACCCATCTCAAGGTAATGAATGTCTTTAAGTCTTGCACTGCGAAGGACAGGACGTGCAGGATGATAAAGTAGAGAATTGCATAAATTCTAAGTGAAAATATTTTTTTTTTAAATCACAGGCGGCCGTACGAACGTGATGGGAGAGCGGCAACAACTCTAAAAACAAACAGTCTTAACGAGACGAAAAAAATGGTAATAAATTCATTCGTCCTTTTGACAAGAACCTGTTAAAATTTAAACACATACAATGCGTATTTGCACTTGTTGTGCACTTGTCAGCCGCCATAGATGCATCAGCTGATCCGTTTAGAACAAAGCAAATAACTTTTTGAAAACAAATGATAAAGAAGGTAAGTGTAATTGTCGATGAAACAGCAGGAGGAGTTGTGTGCAATTTTTGTTATAAGGTAAAGTGTTGTTAGTGTTTGCCTTCCTTTTGCTTACTGAAGAAAAATAAATTTTTAACTTAGCAGCGCCAGGATTTAAACATTTCCTTATTCGAAATGTTTATCTTATGCAAACAGAAATCTTTGCTGCTGACATGCTGTCTTTGCAACTCAGGGAAATTTTCCATTTAGGAACTAAAACAGGGGGGGCACAGCAAAGTCATTTAGAACAATGAAAATTATACTTCAAAGTTCTGAGATATAGATTTGGAAAGGAGCCCAGGAACAGTAGTTTGTCCACCTAACCTACTTAAACTATTTACATTTTAGGATAAGATTTTTTGCTTCACTTTTCTTAGCGGGACTAAGGCATAATTGTTTTGCTTGAAGGATAATTTCTATGGAGCGAGAAGTGGGAGTGAGGGCAAAGTTGAGAGAAAGAAGAGTAAAATAGAGATACGAACAAAGCGAAAGATAAAGGGAAACGACCCGTTGGAAAAGGGAGTAAGAGAAACAGAATGAAAGAAAGAAAGAAATATAGAAAAAGATAGTGTGTGTGAAAGAAGAGAGTAAAGTTAAGCTTTCATACTCTTTCTAGACAAGTGATAGGTTTTGCTATTTTAAGGATCTGCTGCTTCGTTTTTAACACCTAAACATACGCATCAACAACCATTGATAGTCTTTACTGTCAATATGTCCTTCTTTTAGAGATGAGTTTTGCTCGAAGACCACCTATGACCCATCTTAAGTAGTTGGCCAATTAAAAAAATCCTTTTTATCAATTTCACAAGCTTTCGTAATCACCAACTTAGCGTACCATTCTAATAGTAGGTCTTTATTAAATAATGTCGAGAAAGTAAGAGGTGGGGAAAGAGGAGTAGCTTGCGATTGTAAACTCTTTAAATGCACAAACAAATTGTGCACGACGTGCAGAATGAAATTCTTAGGGAAAAATTTGAAGAAGACTCCAACGGTCAGCTTAGTAATTTCCTACTTGCAACAAATATCGACATTTTCACATAGCAGAGAGCGTACTCAAGGTTTTCTTAGAATAGCGAATAATGGCCAGAAGGCCCATAGCTTTCAAGGGCTTTTATAAAGGATTAAAAGATTTATTACAAAAATCAAATCTAGAGTTTCTTGGCAGAAGCGAATTTTTGCTCTCCTTTCCCTAGACAGCCTACTCGTAAGTACTTGTAACCATCTCTCAAAGCAGTTCGCCCTAACTGCCCTGCCCATTCATACGCTTCCCATTTAAACCAAAAGCAATTCCTTAGATAGCATTAGCCAACCGTCGTAAGATGATGTTTTGGCTTCTTTACGATAAAACGAAATATGAAATAGTGTTTAGTGCAACTCCCACTTGATCGTAATAATATTTCACAAGTTGACATTGGGAATCAGTTGGAGGGCGGAAAAGATATCTTCTACTGATGATATTCTGCAACGTGCGTACGGTAGGTAAAAACTCGTAAATTAGTTTAGAAAACCGAACAAAAAATAAAAATAATTACATTTCAAAGAGAAACAAAAGACCACACTCAAGCCACAGAGTTTATGAAAAATTTATGAAACAAGATATTTATATATATATATATACCCAAAACAAAGCATGAAAAAGACCAAGAGAAGACAAGAAAAATACTTCAATTTTACAATTTCACAATTTTACAAACAAGTGCAAATTGCAATTATTTAAGAGATCAGGTAAACCACCTCAATAACTAGTAAGACTAGTAAGAAATTTGGGCAAAAGAAAACTATGTTACTTTAAAAAATTGATAAGCATCAGCACAACAATTATATGTTGCTTTCATCTCGTTTTAAATAAAAGGAAAATAGTTTTAAATTTCTCCTTGTGGTTATTATCTATAGAAGAGTAGTTAGCTCACTCACCTTTTGACGTTTAATTTGCCTTTTCCTTTGGTTGCATTATTTTCCGCATCTGAAATGGAATAAAGAAATTATGGAAAAAAGTCCGTAATTAAATTTTCAAATTTCATAAAGAGGGCTAAAAATTATTCTTTCTTTTTAATTTAATATTTATTTGTTTACAACTGATTGATTCTAATGCCTTGCCTGCTTCATATCCGGTTATTGATATAAAGTAATTATGAAATACGGAATTTTCTTTTAGAAAACACATCATGAAAACATGGAATTGTTCGAGTGCTCTCGAGCGCTCGAGCTCTTCTCTTCTTCATATTTCATTTGATTAAAAATAGTGTCTAGAACCACCAATGCAGGAAGAAGAGGCTTAAACAAGTAAGTAGTAGTCACTCAAAAAAGCATTCGCATCGCACATACCAATGCCTGGCTCGCGGTTCTGAAAGGACTTGCTTCTATGTTCGCATCTGTCCATAAATCTGTTCATTAAATAAGCACAATATTTATGGCTCTAGAATGGTGTCCTGGACATGAGAATACAAAATGATATTCGTTGGACAGAACATGTGTTCGAAGTATTGAAAGACGCAGGGAAGAGTTTAAGTTCCTTAAAGCGATGCAAAAAATACTTCGCTCCAGCCAATATCCACACAATTTGCACTGCCTGAATTCGTCGAAAATTAGAGAATAACTCGCATGTGTAGGCGAGAGCTTCCGAAATTTGCTTGGAAGCCTTCGCGATATCCTTGAGCAACGGCGCAGCTTGCGATGTGTTGCGCTTACGTACTGATACATTCGGGACAAGTTTTCTACGGGGATAAAAGAGACATGTCCTCCAATTAAAACCTTCAGCAGGGCCTCACGTCTTTCTCAGTGCTCCCACATAAGGCGTTATATGCGATATTGGCTACAGAGTCGCCACAAGACTCAATATATTACATACTAGTTTTTACTGACTCATTTAGAGGAGTGTGAGAAAATTTTCTTTACACAATGACTTTTTTTTTTTTAAAGCCAAAGCATATCACTGTGCTCCACATTTCATCAAAATATTTTGGAAGCTTCGCTTTACAAGTCGAAAAACAGACTCAACAGGAGTTGCATTCATTGATATGAGAGAGAGCTAGATCTACCTACACTTTTACCAAGTGGCGCATATATCTGTTCAAATTAAGAGTACTACCAGCGTGTACCAAGGGTTAGGTAGGATATAAAAATAAGGAAGATTAACGCACATAGCGGAAAGAATTCTGATTCGATGAGTATTTAAGGATTCTTTCCTTTTTAATTACTCTGGGTACACAATTGCTGATACCGCTACTACTCTGCTCCACTTGTGTATATAAATGTTTGTTAAAAAAAAAAAGAGTTATTTAAAATAATTGCGTTTCACTTTGTCGTAGTACGTGATATTTTACCTATCTGTAAAGGATGTTGAATATGTATTTTTTTGTTTTTTTTTTTTAATGCATGCCATCAAATAAATCGGTTAAAGTGATTGTGTTATCAACAATTCATCAGGAGATTACATGAGTGTTTCACAGATTCTCATGGCACGTATATTAAATAATAATCGTCAGCACCATCGCTTTACCACATTTATCGTTTTTAGTAATCATATTTAATAATTCTTTACCCCTTCCCTCCTTCTCTTTCTCTTTTTTGTTTTGCATTTTTTCTTCCCCTTACCTTCTTTCATATCTCTTCAGCTATGTAAACGAAATAATGTATTCATAAAAGCTTTGTAAAGCATGTAGAGAAGAAGAAAACCACAAAAAAAAACAATGCTTGCAAAAATCTGCTTAACGCAGCGAAAAACATACGAAAAAGGAAATGCGCTTCAATAAATTGCTGCGGCGTTTCATGAATACAAAAACAAGTATTAAAGCTCGATTTAAGAAAAGGAACGGTCGGCCGTATTATGTGACATATCGACGACCATACTACACTGCTGCCGCATTCATAACATGTTCAAGGAAATATTTGTTGATTATGTTCTTCTCTTCTTTGTTTTTTCTTCTCTGAAACATGTTATTAAACTATCTGGAACTGATATGATGGTGTGGTCAGGTTAAATTGTATCCAATGCTTTATAATGAAATCAAACGAGACATCAGGTATCTATTGAATAACTAAAAATGTTTGCGGATCTCGCACGGACTGTGAGAATTCCGTTCTGGGCCGTACTGGTAGAGTAAGATTTTTCAAGGCAACGATTCTCTATGCCTAGGAATGGGTTTAGGAAATCACGAAGAACGAGAACGATTATGAGAATGCATACGAAGAAGTGTTCTAGATAGCCAAGAAATGCCCAAAAATGCGTAATTAAAACGCAAAAAACATCGCAAAAGGGACTATTATACGATGCATGTGCAACAATAAATATGATCGCCACCTTACATGAACAAAGGTCTAGGCAATCAAATAACTTTCCACGATAGCTGTTCTTGAGCAGTTCCACCATCAATAGGAAAGCGGATTTACTTTTTTGCCAAACCCTCCAGCATTGTAAAGTCAGGATGCACTAGATTTCAGCAGAGACACACAGCAGAGAAGAAGAAGAGGGATGAAGAAGAGGACGAAGACGATCCTTTGTAACTTTGGGACGAAAATGTTTCTTTCATCTTGGCACTGATAAGTGGATGTTTAGGAAAACGCATAATTAAAAAGATATAGTCCGACATTTTAATACCATCCGATGCGATTCTACACGTGAACTTCTACAACTAACGTCATTCGCTTACAAGCTTGGCCATGAATTTGTCTCCTAGTAAGGTTCATAATAAGGTTCATCTGTACGTAGCAATGAACAAGAAATCGCAACTTTTTTATTATCTTGGGGTGAAGAGTATTCAAGCTACGCTTTAAGCCGCAATTACTTTTCTATTCTAGTTTCGATTTTTGGTTTATTGAGATTGAGTGGGGAAGTAAAGCGAATCAATGCTGCATCAAATTTCATAAGTTAAAAATTAAAAAGCCACACACACACACACACACACACATAGTACAACGATCACCATATATAACGAAAGCAGTTACCATCTGACGCTTTCGTCTTTTATTTCTTTCTGTTTTTGTTGTTTACGCTGGTAAGTAAGTAAGTCTTCTTGAAATTATATTGAATTTTTGATAGCCATTAGAGAGAAAGAAATTGTCTCATATCAAATTTGAAAATTTCTTTTCAAAGAAAGCAAACAAGAAAGAAATTTATTTATTTATTTTTTTTAATTTTTTCAAAAGAACATTTGACTCGTGCTCGTCTTGTGAAAAGTCATTACAGCAAACAGTTGGTGGTTTTTCTTCTAAATAAAACTAAGAAAATAAAAACTAAAAGCTAGAATTAATTTGTTGTAGGGCTGAAAAACCCAGTGAAATGCTTGAGTGAACTTCAAGTCAACTTGAGGGTTGTTTAAGTGGGACATTTCGTCACAACAGAATACATTTAACCATCAACGGTGCGCAGTTTAAAGTTATATTTGAGCGTGACTGACTCTATGATGAAATAATTTTCTTATTGTTAAGTTTACATACAGTCAGGTGTAACAATATGGCTAACCCTAATAAATAGCTTGATGATATGAACGGAAATATATATATATTCGCCGGAAAGCAGAGTTTCGCTATTACTCTATAACGTAGCAGCAGTTGCAGAGTTGCGAACGGAACGGGTCAGGTGATCAAGAGAAACCACTATTTTTCGCTTTTCATCTTTTAGTAGATGCTTGTATGAAATGTAGGGACCGATTTGTTAAATATTGTGGCCGCACTCACCTTACGATACCGCCCCCAGCAGACTAAACACAAAAGTGTCAAGCTTTTCCTCTCAAGTTGGGAGACAATGAATGTTGACCGTGGATATAGACAGAGCTGATCGACAATATACTAAGCTTTTGTTAAAAAAAAAAATCAAAAAATTTATATTCCACACCGCTTGTAGTGAGTGTGTAAATACGTTTGTGCACGTGTGCGTAATATTGAGAAAAACCAGCTCTTTTTTATTTATATCGACTCGCAATCATGTTCTAATACGATTTAAGCACTTTGGTCTGTCTGTCCGTCCTGCAAACGCTCCTTGTGTTTCGTGCTGAATTTGCAGTCTGCGCTTTTCGAGAGGTATCAAGATTTGGTATATTGGCATTATTTGGCCCAAGAACGATTCGTACTGAAAATCGTTTGAATCAAACTAGTTTGACGACCACTTCCCACATGCAGCCTGCCTTACTTTGAAAGAGTCGCTATAAGGTAGTATTTGACTGCATGAAATAGAAAAATCTTAAGAAAATGCGTACATTTTTTGAATCTTCTCGAGGAAATTTAGAAAAAGTGACGCTTTTCAGTGTTTGGCGTTTTTTTTTTTATCCCAATATTCCGCTTAATCAAAAAGAAAGCACATGCGTTCCACTTCAGCGGTATAGTGGCATTATTCAAGTGACGCTCAATATCCAAAATTAATTTATATATGTAATAACTGCAGTGGGTGCGATCGTAGGCAACTGAAGCTCGTTTTCAAAACTGAATAGGGATGTATGTGTTTGGCGTGTCAGTTACCTACTCTGATTTTTGTAACTTCAATCTTAACTTGAAAACGTTTCCTTGTATTTAATCTTTCCAAAATCTCCGAGGCATGCATTTTAAGTTTAACAGATATGTAGGCGATTTGCATATAGAGCGGCTTCGGGTATATATATGAAAGGCTTTGCAGCAGTGAAAATTTCCTCTTTCCGAAAACAAATTACGGCCGATTAAGTTAGTGCAGAACTTTTATCTGACAAGGACCAAAACCTTTTACTCTCCCCTACCGAGTTGAGGAGACATTTTTATAGAAATTATTATACACTTTTCCCCGAGAACACACAAATGCAAAGGATTTGTGGTTCAGAACTTGTTCATTATATAGGAATTCAAATGCTTTCTACAGATAAAGTCCAAAATTTATTTATTTTGTCTTTTTATTATTAAGGATGCGAAACAAATGTTTTTCATTAACATTAACGAGCATTACAACGAGCTAAAGAAACAACAATTTTCTATAATTTTCTTACATTATTCCATTTGCTAAGAAAGTGAACTATTGCTGCATTTAAAGAAAAGCTTAAAACTTTTTCTTCTTTCATCTCAAACGTTATGCAAAATGTTTATAACACTGTTTAGAACACATTCCTTATACATCCATATAACTCAGCAGGAGATCTCTATCTACGTAATAACGGAAACTCTTTTTTCTGATTTCATTCTTTTAGAAATTCTTTACATCATTCTAATGAATGAATGAATAATCTGGTGGTAGTCACTTACTGTTTCATTTATATATGATTTTAGTTGAGGTTAAGAAAGCACGTGTCCCATATACGTATATGTATGCCATTAAACCAGTTTAGGTAATAATTGTTGTTTCCGTTTGAAGAAATCCTCAAATTGATCTTTTCATGTTCTTCTTTTTCTTTCTCTCTCTCTCTCTCTCTCTCTCTCTCTCACTCTCTCTCTTATTATTCATTTCATGCAAATTATTATTGTTTTCTATGCAAATGCAAATTTTATTTTGACACTTTCTCAAATAATTTATGAACGGGTTTGCCTTCTCTTATACATACACGTATGTATATATTCTGTATATAGAAAATGAAGTATAAAAAGGGTTCAATTGTAAGTGAAATTATTTTATTGTAATTATTGTCGTCTATAAATGAATTTACATAATTTTTTTATGATAATTCATAAAATCAAATTTACATCGACATATGCAGGCATGTGTTTATGGAAAGACAGTGCATTTTTTTTTTTTTTCTTTTTCTTCAATGATAACACGAAGGGAGGGGTTTTAAGAGAAAAAACTTTGATTATAACTTATATCTCATAAAATAAAAAAAAAAGGCTTATCATAAACGCCATATGTTGTCTTTTTAATGCTTGCATACATTTTAGTAGATAAAGAAAGAGAAGAAAGAAAAAGAAAAGTAATCATAAGTCAACCCACACCTGATAATAATTAAGGAGTTCAGCAACGGTGTACACAAACTAATGAGAAAATGTGTGGACAAATACTGTTTTTAACTTGAAAGAAATATCGCTAAAAACAGCGATGAACTCGTGCTATGCTTGAAGTAAGTATACTCACAACAATATATATATATATAAGAAACGGACGATATGGTCTAATGCTTATAAATGAAAACAAAATATCAACTACCACCACCACCGCCGCCATCGCGAGGAGACTATTTTACCACTATATCAGCGTCGTCGTCGTTAAACAACACTTGAAGTTTTATGCATAACTGAACTTGCGAGTGACATTCATACTAACTACTAAAGTAAGAAAATTTTTAAGTTGTAGCGACATACAAACACAACTTATAAGCAGGGTTGTTATATACATTTCTATTTTATTTATTATATATAGATACATATATATATTTTTCTAAGAGTGCGTGTAGATATAATTACGCGCATTATGAACACAAAAAATTTACATTCTTAGAGAAATGCAGAAAATAAAAGAAGGCAAAAAAAAAAAAAAAAAGGTCAAAAGTACTGTAACGAATACATTATTTTATCATTGTACACCTGACTCGCTTTTTACTTATTTCATATGCATGCATATATACATACATACATCTATGCTTGGATGTGTGTATATGATTGAAAACACCCAAATGACCCCGCCAAACCAACAAAACTGTAAGAGCAAAGCGAAAGAAAAAAAACCAAACACTTGTTCCGTTCAAATAGCTTAAATAGTAGCGCGTGCTAATCGCTAAGAAAAGTACAATAAAATAAAAAACGACGAGAAAACTTTGAATATTATAAAACGGAAAAGTCAACCAAGCGCTACAAAATGTGATGTAAATACGAAGAAAAATTCGAATAAAAGGGCAGCGAACAAATGCACCCATGGGTTGTGGCCTTCCTCAACACTGCAGCAGAGCATATGGAAAATTAAATAAGCAATGCATCAATATCCGTCTTAGGGGGCGAGGGGTGGACTTTGTGTACCCACCATCGGCAAAGACTAATGTTTACAAAGAATTCGGTTTAGAATGAATCTGTTGCTGTTAACATCTTATTATGTCTTACTAGCCAAAAACCTTGGAGGAAATCGGTCGGGGGTTAAAACGCCTTTCATTATTAAAATATAATGTGAAGAATGGTACCACGATCACCTACCGCTCTCACTTGTTTTCATATCATCCAACGAAATGTTACTTTGTAAGTTTCTCGCTTGAAATAAATATTTGAATGCCTTAAGGGCTTTTGTCGTTCAACGAAAGCAGACCTTCCTGATAGTTTTGATTGCTGAACTGTGAAAACTTGGATTAGGGAATAGGGAGGAGAGAGTTCTTGTCGTTTATCAGTAAAAGGAGAAATATATTTTTTCCATCCGTCCGTTGGAAATTGCTCCTCCTACTTCTCTCCCCATAAATTATGAAATTTTTGTTAAATATTTGCACAACACTAGTGTGCAACAACATATATGAGTTAAGCTATTAATCTATAAACGTATTTATCTAAAAACATTTGCCTCTTTTAACGTATAAAATATATATGTAGCGATTCTTTACTATACTACACCAACACCATATTCTCCCAGTGTATTGTATTATAATACAAACATACAATGCTGTTATTCTATGCCACTACGCTATACTCTTATCATGTCACATCACTGCATTATTGTACAAAAGTACTTGTAACCATTATACACTACTGTACCATGCTAGCGGATGGCTCTACAACGCTTTAGCAAGATAATATTGCCCTGTATTGTAACCTAATGCAATGTTACATTGCCTTAAATGTTGACACTTCTTAACAATGTCTACATTTTGCGGATTCAAACTTGCATTACAAACCCTTGGGCTGTTGAGACTGCCTCAAGCAAACACGCCTTGCTGGAATGGCTCTAGTATTGTCATTTTTTAATATTTTTCAAAAATAATTTTTTTCCTTAAATACTCAAACATAGTACTAATAAAAATATTGACATGAAAGAAAGAATGCCCTAATTGAAAATGATGTTGTTGTACGATAATGTTCTACACTTAGCGTGTTATACTATAATTACTGTACAACGCGAAGCACAATAAAAACCGAATTAGTCCTTTTTGCCGATATCTACTATGGTCTATCCAAAATTTCAGTAAGCAAAGATATTCAGATTCAGCTAAAGGCACGAGAGCCGTGTCATACGGCCTTTAGAAACGTTTCAAAAAACCCTAAGCGTAAAAGAATTCAATTGAATAGATCCTGCGTTTCATATAGCGTTTGATATGATATGATGAACTTAGTATACCTCTGTCACTGTGCGTTTTGCTAGATTCAAAACTTTGAAAAATGAAAATTTTTATCTAAAAATATAAAAGTTTGAAAACAAGAGACCACACATAAGGACACTTTCCCATCAAAACAATACCATTGTATATGGTTGCACTGTTTGTAAGGGAAATAATAGCGGGAAAGTGAGCGCCAAGATGGGAAACGATAGCACGCGTGTTCTATGGATAAATTATGGTAAATGAAAAGCAAAACTTTAGGGATGAGTCATTATAATAATAATAACAACAATAAAAAAAAGGGGCAGCATATGTGCGTTAATACAAACTTGAGCTGAGCTGAGCTGAGCTGAGCTAAGGGTGTGCAAGGACTTTTTCTCTACTTTACTATCGCTTTCGTCGCCGCCGCCGCCACCACCACCACCACCACCACCACCACTACCACTACCGCTATCATCATCATCATCGTCATCGTCGTCACCGTTGTAATTGTTAATAATATGCGTAGAAAAAATTAGGCGCTCGTGCCACAAAAACAAAAATGCATTTATTTATTATCTCTCTTAGCTATTTGGGATGACAGACAGATAACACATGCATGCAACGTAGCAGTATTTTGTCAATTGGATTTCTTTAAAAACATTCATTATATTGAAGGTGTTACATAAATACACATGTAAATGCACACATCGACGTGGGCTTATGTAATAAACAATTTGACTCTTACAACATATTTAAATATAATGCGATTTATAAAATGCTTAGAGAGCATTTATTAACTTGCGCTTGCTTGAAACGAAAATATATATTTTTAGATGGGGTGAATAAACTTTTCTATTGCCCTAATTTAAGTTTTGCTTAGAGGGTGGGAAATATACCCGTATCCTCGCATATACTTGGCATAAGGATAAAAATTAATGACTAGAAGTGAATTATGTAGTAACGTATTTTTATGATTTCATTTTAAGTGATGCCCGTTTAAGCTGGGAGTACAGCCAGCTACTGCATGTAAGCATGAAATGGTTTAGAAAATTGTTCGTTCAAGAAAAATAGTGCACTTTAAGAGAACATTAGGGTATCACATTGTTTAGGTTATATCATTGCGATTACCATTAAACAGCAATGCTTCAGCGCATTTCGATTTAGAATTGTTGCAGCCTCGACACACACACACATATATACATTTTTTGCATAAAAATTGTATACTATTTATAAAAAGGGCCCTAACGTCGTCTAGCTTCGTTAGACAGAATGTGTGTTCAAAGTGCGAAGAGACGCAGCTTTTAGGCTTTTTACATCGTTGCAAAAAACACTTCACCGCAATCGATATCCGCGTACCATGTCCACCAATAGACCCCTTCAAGAGGCCTTCACGTTACTCTATTTCAATGCTATTAAAACGGCACAAATATCATTTTGAAATCGAGTGACGTCAAGCCGAAAAATTAAAAAATACAAGGGTTTCTCCACACATTGCAATCCACTTGCCGCTGCTGATAGTACACCACTGCGATTGTTTCGATGATTCGAAAAAGTTCACTTGCCGGTATGCCAGGCATGTTTAGCTTCACCGTTGATCTGACTACCCTAACGTATACCACGGCTTTTACGCGATCATTGTTGCAAGTTGCACATTGTTCAACATCTATTTGCCTCCAAAACAAGCAGCAAAACTAATGTGTTCCACGTTTCTTCCAAAAACTAAGTTTTGTATGTCCTTCCGCAGGATATCTTATGTCCTTACGTAAAGCTTAAAGAGAACACACGTTTGCTCGAAAAAGTCTCGCTCAGCTCGCAAGGCTTTTTTTTTGAAGTCTTGCTTATACAGTCAACGTGCAACGGTACTTTTGTGCTCTTTTGGGAATCATTGACTAATCCTGCCACTTTTGTATTCATCTCAATAAAGTCTACAGATTCACGAGGGAGGAACATATTTCGCAGCGTTTCCTTTATAAAGACAAAACATTTCGTACAGTTTTTGAAATCTTCCAGTATTTCGTCGTGTCTAGTAACTTATAAGAGAGACTTAACCGCCAGATAACATGCTAGAATTAATTTAGCTTAGATCTTCGAGTTTGGCTCGACATTTGGCAATGTCCTCTAGCAGAGTTATGTACTTCATCCAATTGCGGACACATCTGGTCTGATTTCTTCGAGGTAAGCAGAAGCATTGGAAATTTTACGCTAAGCTAATAACTTTGAATGTATTTTACTTACTTGAAGGCAAAAGGTTCGTTGACGATTAGGACTATGCTCTATACGATTTCCTACATAGGGTGTAATTTTATACTACGCACAAGTATATATGTGTATATATGTGTATATAGATTCCTAAACCTTTGCATTATTTTATTGTCTACTGCTAATTTCTAGCTGTGCGAAGGGGTTTCTGAAGTCATTTGTATTTTCGCTTTTCTTTTTCTCTCGTTTAATGAAATGTGTTTAGCATAACTTTTATATTCTTATGTAAATAACTTGGACTATTATTGTTGTTGTTGTTCTCGCATTCTCCCTCATGCAGTGTAGTCCTAGCGGTGTCCAACATATTACACAAATTTTACGCTTGACGTATTCAAAAATCGCTTGACAAAATTTAAAATATAACAACAAACGTCGCCTACAGTCAAGTTATGGCGCGTTCTCTGACAGCCATAGCGTGCGGTATTTTTTTTTTTTTTTCATTTGTTTATTTCCTTTTTATTCTTTTTGTTTTCGAAATTCTATGATAGATGTGTGCATAAGCACAGAAATACGGATATTGTTTTAACGAAACAAACACATGGTATTTTATATGTAATGTAGTCAGTCTCTCGCATACAAACGATAATTTTTTCAATTAATTTTTATTTTTTGGAAATGTGGAACTATTTAAAGTCAAATGAAATGAATTTCTATATTGACCCTTGGGAAGGCGAAGTACGCGAAGAACGCGACTCAATAAGTTCATAGCATGAAATATAGATGTCGCCACAATTTGTTTGTTGAATATCAAATTTTTCTTCCATGCAAGAAGACATCGAATCGATCAACATCAAAGTTCATCTAAACTTAGTCGAACCATTCAGCTTTTTCCACTTGGTGACTACTTGGTCGGTACACATATCCTTGCCACATATATTCACCAAGTACTAGGTATATAATGTTTTTCAAAATGAAGAAAGAAGAAGCCTCGCAGTAATAAATTACAAGACACTGTCGATGATACTGATCTGAAATATTTCATCAGAAGCAATCGATTGATTGATTGATATTTTCAGAAGATCTAGTTCAGGCCAAGTGGACCTGACCAAAGGCAAACAACTTTTTTCGAAGAATTTCTTTTATGAACCAACACATTTTGCTCCTCTAACGTGCTCCCGTAATGGTTGTTCAATCATCGTAAACTATAAAATATATAAATGAAACATTTAGAAAACCATCTAACGAAACACTAATTGATGTGATGACCCAATTAAATGAATACAAATAGCGATCAAAAAAGAAGAAACAAAAAAAAAAAAACCCCAAAACAAATAAAAGGGAAAAATCCGACCATTACATACCGTATAAATATAAATGGCAATGAATTGCCCTCGTTTATGGTGTATTTTCGAAACTATATGTCTTTGGAGACAGTTCAACACTCTACCTTAAAAGTAAAAAGATTTGCATTACAACTAATGGGAACGTAATGGAATCTATATAGAAATGGAACGTAATGGAAATTATTTCTATACAAAAAGGATGCGCGAATTGGTTCCAAATGATTTTCTAAAGAAAAAAAAAAATTATTCATAAAATCTTAGCTTTAAACATAAAGAGGAACGATACAGAAATGATTACTTTCTCGCCTTGCTTTAATAAAAAAGCTAGAAAGAAAGAAAGATAGATTTGAACTTTGAGAAATAGAGTTTCAAGAATGGTTTTATTCTCTCCTCCACAAATCATTTTACGGCAAATTTAAGGATTGGTTCTGCAAAGAATTGGCCAAGGGTTGAGTCCTAAGAAAAACCTCACGAGAATGTTTTCCACCTAACCATTTGTCTTACTGGAAGCTTGATCAGCAAATCTAAGGTTTGAGTTCGGTAAAGAATTTTCTTTTATAGATTGGCTTTGGGGTGAAAGTGATTAGGATTTGGAAAAAGTTTTCACAAGAAATCTTTCTTTTCTTGCTTATAGTATAGGAATTTTGATCGGTACTTTAGTTGAATGTTTATAGTGATTGCATAAACTCTCGTCCTTCATTTATTGACGTTTATTTTGCAGTGCAATTCCAATCCAAACCGCTTTCAATTCAATGCATTTACTAAGGAATTAAAAGTTCTATTCACAGTAGCAAACTGTGGCAAAAATTAATATATCACGGTACTGTATGTAGGGTTGAAATACATTGACATCAACTATCAAGAACGCAGAATACAAACGATAAAGAAAAGGGTAAAAAAAAGAGCAAAAAAAAAAAAAGAAAAAAAAAGGCGCCATATGTAGATTAGCACATAGACGGACAGACAAGCAAGCAAGCAAGCAATATTGAGGACAAATTTAAAAAGATTATTTTGAATTTGTTAATTTTTTTTTTTTTTTTATTTTATTTTTTTAAAGAAACTCAGTTTTAAGTTACACTAAAACAGATGATAATAATGATGATGACCATCAACATACGCATATAACGTACGCATCCATGTGTACGAGTATATATCTACCTCTATGTTCATGTGCTTTGCACATGTGCCTGCAAATGACTTGTAAATAAAAGATGAAAGGTTATAACAAAAAAAAAAATAAAAAAAAAAAAATAAATAAATAAATCAATCTTGAAAATAAATCTGCAAAGGAAAAGAAGAAGAAAAGTAGCGTCGTCTCTTTGTCTATGATAGATATATTTATTCGCGTTCAACTTTTTTCTTCTTTTGCTACAGCATTTACGCGAGACAGAATAGACAGATAGATAGCTTCAATGATGATTGTCTTTATCAAAGATCTGCTAATAGTGATGATCTATCTGATTGGATGTAACGGCGAAGAAATCGCACAACATTTCTCACTCGCTTAACGATTGCTTACACACAGAGTATTGTCTGCCTGCTGCCATTTCTGCTGCCTACTCTAGATATACTTAAGTCGTCTGCGAAAATCTTCGTATGTAAATTGAGTTTGTAACAATTTTGCTTGTTGCCATGAAAATAGATGTATATATTGGCTTGGCATTTAGTTTGTACCATTCAGAAATATTCATAGACGGCTTGATCAGCCAATTACAGTCGGAATCAATTTGGCCATCTCTTCAATATACCAATGCCAGTTATCATATGGCATTGGAGTGTTTGTCGATAGCAGCGTTAAGATCAATGTCGTATTTTTAGTAACCAGGGACGCAGTGAAATGCCACAAAGGCATTTTCTCACTTTCGTATCCTGTGCGAAGCAATTCTTCCTCGTCCATATGAAACCCGTGATCTTCAATAATTCGGGGTATAACGGTTTCGCGTAGTTCAGCACATTACGCTTAACCGACCTACATCTCAGGTTTATAAAAATCGGCACAAAAGTATGTAAACCATATACAGAAATATGAATTTGGGTTGGTACTCAGAAAAGTAATAGGAAGAGAGGACTGCAACCAGGGTCATGGCTGGCACTATGGAGATTATTATCTTTAAGCGTTCTTTTGCTGCTGCATCGACGTGAATGTGAACAATGGATGCTTCACACATCCAAACCACAAATAGTCGTAAAATCGGATATTTGTCGAACTTACTAAGTAAACCCATGCTTGGTAAGTAAAACCTTGAGCATTGACACAATATGTGAAAATTAGATAAGGAATCCTTACGCATATATCAATGTTCCCATACAATATATCAGGAATAGGAAGCATATCGCACTTATTAGTCTCAGTGCATAGCAGTTTGACGGTAGTGGATATAAGAAATTCGTTTAAAATTTTCTTATTTATTCCTTTTATTCTATAAATTGGAATTTCTCATGAATTACAGAAACTATGAAGAACGATCGCATATGCAAATGTTCATCAAGTTCTGTAACGATTTGTAATTTAGTTGTTATGTTCATTACGAAAATATATCGAAATAAGGACAGAGGGTCTTGCTTATGGTAATCTCGCACGTATTCATTGTTAATGAGAATCTGAGGACGTTCATCGCTTATGATTGATAATAATATTTAATGATATCGATCGATGTTGTTGTGATCTTCTTCTTCTTCTTCTTCTTCTTCTTGTTTTTCTCACAGTGCGTTTTTATGCGTTTTTTATTTTTTTATTTTTTTTTTTTGGTTTTTTATTGCTTTGCAATCAGTTCTTTTTTACGCGAGAAAAGTAATGCAATTGAAGTTGAGAAAATGCAAAAATAAAAAAAAAAAAAAAACAGCAAAAAAAAACAAAGACAAAATAAAAACAATGCAGAAAAAATAAAACTGTTCCAAATCAAAGTCCTTCCTTTGGCAGGCAGAGCGAAGTTAAAGCAGACCCTCTTTTGTTTTTTACCTTTGCCTTGCGCGATCATGATACGAAAGAAACGCACACTTGTATGCAGACAATGTTACAGAGAAATACATATCTGATCGATGTGTTTGTTTGTTTGTTTGTGTTATATTGCGCAACCATGAAATATGTATGATTGGCGCCAAAAAACGCACATGACGAATTGTTGTTATATGAAAATAAGCCATGAATTGCAGTTTTTTTCTTTTTTTTTTTCTCACTCTTTCTTTTCGTCTTTTTTTTTTTTTTTTATTTTTTTTGAGCAAAATTTCAATGCAGATTTTTTTCTCAATTTTACTGATGTTGTTTTGTCAGAAATTTGCATTAAAGTCTTTTTTTTTTATATTCTTTTGATATGACTGCTGGTGTGGTTGTTGTTGTCGTTGTTGTCGTTGTTGTCGTTGTTGTCTTAGTTTAGTTTCCTGTATACAAGTGTTGTTGTGCAGTTCTTCCTTTTATGTTATGATTTTGATATGATGTTGAATTAGCGATTTCGTTTTATTGCGGCCGTTGTTATTATTGTTGTTGTTGCATGTTGTTGTTTTTTATTATTATTATATTTCTTATCCATAAGGTATTATTTGCAATTTGTATGTTTTCAATTTTATTATAATAAATTCCTCGTACATTTATATCTGATATTGCGTTTGTTTGCTTTCATATATATCTATATATATATATATGTATATAGAAATATTTATTATATATGTCTGTGTGGCTTTAGGATAACTCGCTTATTGCGTATAGATTGTGTGTTTTGTCTCGTGCTAAACACATACGCAATCATTCAAAAATTCCCTTTTGCTTATTCACTTACTTATCTGTGTGTGTTTGTGTGTGTGTGTACGTATGTCTCTAAAAGGAATCCTTGAGTTTTATAAATGAGGCAGCAACGAACCAAGAGAGACAGGGGAACGCGATCCGTTTTGATTTATTTTTTTTTTTTTCGATTTTTTCGCGCTGATTTCTTATAAACAGCTGTGTTTGATTATCGCTGCTGTCGCTGCTGCTGATTATTATTTTATTGAAATTTTTGCGCAATTTTTGCTGCTTCGCTTTAATTTCATTCATTTTCATTTCTCAATAATTATAAGTTTCATGTGCACGATTTCCTGGCTTTTTTAAATACATGCATGGAACAAAGGAATCGGGAAAAATTCCTATTAAATAAGGTAGAAAGACGTCATTTGCTGTGATTTCAATAACAGCTATCTCTCTCTCTCTCTCTCTCTCTCTGTTTGTCTCTCTAGTTTCATAGCGTTTGCTTTTGTTGGGTTAGGTTGCGGTTTGAATTTCTTTACGCACTTGTTGCACTCATCAACCAAACGAGTGTTGAATTGGAATTACTTAAGAGATTGGACACTGCAGAAGAAATAACCCAATATTCCCGTCTCCATTAGATTTATGGCTCTTTAATGGGTGCCAAACACAGCGACTTCATCGAGCAAAGCCAAATTCCGCTTTATATCTTGGCATCGCAAAAATGCGCAATCGGAAGACCCGAAAGCCACAAAATTAATATGTTGAATGTACACATATATATATGTACATCCTTTTTCAATTAGGATCCTGACTGATTTTAATCGAGAACGTACCACTTACGTACCATCTAAGATCCATGGAAGAACGCAAGTATTGTTCTATATACTATTTTCTATACTATCGACAAATCTTCAAAGTCCGCTAGGCTTCATAACGAGGCAGCCCTGAGAGATAGTAAATCTCTTCCGCAGAACAACTTAGCTGTGCGAACAAAAAATGTTATGTTAAACCAAACTTATTAGGATTACTTTGTAAGCCGTGCGGATGCTAGGTATTTATATATACAGACCAACCAATCTACGGGGAATTGAATCAACTAAATAACTTCTACCGATCTCGAAAATTAACGCATGCTACCTGCTTACCACATATACATGACTACTTCCACACTCTATCCAAACTTAATCCTCAACTAATGAGCATAAGATACGGACAAGATACTGATTTTACTGATAATCTTCAAGCAATTATCGAATACTTATGGCGCATGAAGATTTCTCTTAAACGTTTTAATCGCCGTTTATAATAAACTTTCTTTAACTGGTTCATGGGATGCTTGAAAAAAGAGATGAAACTTCGTTCCTTTTCTTATTTTCAATAAAAACACGCTTTTTTTTAAAGTTCGCCAAGCATTAACATTTCAGGGGGTATTATGCTAGCGCAGAGGACGAATCTTATACACTCCTCATCCTCATCATACTCGCTTAACAATGATATTTGCATTTTTCATATTTATATTATAGGCAGAACCACACCCATTTTCGAATTTGATCTATCCATTTTATCTAATCACACAATCAGAAAATTATAACTTCTGATAAGCGAAAAGTCTGGACCCTTTAAGGAAAGATGGACGGACACTTATAATAAAATCAATTCTAAATCTCAGGCGCTAGCAGGAATAATTTTCGAGTTTTCTATGCATTCCCGAATGGATATTTGTTTTAGGTTACATTCGCGAAGAGAAATTTGACTTACCCCGTCCTCCTTAGCAGGAGATATAATAACCTGTTAGCTACACAAATAACTCAGACAGGTTCTTAAATTCATTCAATTCAACGACAATGATTTCCTTATTAACAAT
The DNA here is from genome assembly GCF_014805625.2 of Glossina fuscipes. Taxonomy (NCBI): domain Eukaryota; kingdom Metazoa; phylum Arthropoda; class Insecta; order Diptera; family Glossinidae; genus Glossina; species Glossina fuscipes. The sequence goes on from NW_023998417.1 coordinate 11,623,777, forward strand.
GAAGGATAGCAGAATTTCCGATCTAGGATAGAGGAAGAGGAAGAGAGAAAAGCTTGTATATTTCGACACTTTATCCTATTCTAACAAAACAAAAGAACCTGTTTTTCTTTTCTATTATTTTCAAAACCATCTCTTTCTCCCTCCATACCGGCAAGACAAATACTTAATGGTAATAAAAAATAAAAAAAATAAAAAAGTTATGACAAAACAAAAAATAAAAAAAGCGGATCCAGACTCCTTTTTATTATCAACGAGACTTTTTTCAATTTTTTTTCAAGTTTTAAGCACACACCGACAGACAAACAGACAGACAGACAGCAAAAAAAAAAGAGGAGGGAAATATATTTTACCGCGCGCGCTTTTAACAAATGAGCCTGATTTTCAGTTCTGTTTCTTTCCTTGAGTATATCGTTGTTGGTGCTTGGTTAGTCTACTTAACGAGTCTGTTGTTAAGAACTTCGACAAAAATCCTTGTCATGTTCTGCAGTTTTGGCTATGTTCAGTGACCTTTAAGTGCGCACAAGCACACATAAAGGATGAAATCAAAATGACTGCAAATCTAGTTTGTCGAGAATAAATTGGCGCGGCGGTGTCTTCTATGAAAACAACAGTACAACAACAGGTCAAAGAGGTGAAAATCGAAAAAAAAACACAAAAATCTTTAATTAAAAATTAAAAAAAAAAAAGAAAAAAAAAACGAAAACGAAAACTATTTTCTTCTTTTAGAAAGCATAGCAAATCCCATTTGCTACGATTGCCTATGAAAACAAACAAGCTGAGTATACTTTTTACATAAGTACTTTATGACAATAGCATCTAACAAGACAACGATACACACAAAGTTGACATGATGTAACGAGCTTAAGATAAACATCTTGCATCTTTTATATCCCGAGTGATGGCCGTTCATGATTTATGATTGTATTCGCAACATTCAGAAACATGCGTTAGAAAGATTTCTTCTTAAATTCATTCTCGATTTGTCCTCCGTTTGATTCTTTGGCCAATCACTAGGACTTTATAAGCAACACCTCAAAGCCGCAGACTTACTATTGCGAGTATACCTATGTGCCTACACTAAACTGTACGCTTCGCTCGGCATTATGTATTACTCGAACAAAGTGCAGATGACATAGCTTTTCAACCTCCGAAAATTTCGAATTTCTTGCTTGATTTCAAGAAGAATCCTGATGAATCTGAACAATTGACCTTGATGGATACTAGGTGAGCATCATTAACGAACATGCTACGATAAAGCCGAAAATCGATGGCACTTTCTCTTTGGTGAAGCTAAGGATAGATGGGGAAGGGCTGTGCCGTGCACGCGACCGCTCAACATCGACGATACTGGAGCATGAATGGCCATAATTGCCCTATTTAATGGTAGCAAAATACCATCAGACGCAATTGAGTCGATCATTAAAGGAGGCACGGCGATTATGTGCCAAGGAAAAAGCATAGCATAGTTTTACAGTACGACTAGCCAAAAGACAGGAAACATTGTCGCCTTATTCGCTAATGATTACTACTTTTGATTAGGTTAAGACGTGCAGGACAAAATTTTTCATGGTCTGTGTAAGCGGCTTGCTCACTTGAAAGTAAATTGGCCTATTTTTTCTCCAACATGGCAATGTTCATAGTTACTTCTTTGTCCCTGACTAGAGTAACCAGGTTGGCGAATAAGCAACTCTCTGCTTTCGTTCATAAGTCAACGACTTGAGCATGCACTTTTTCATTTCGTAAAGGCATTGATTTGGAAGCTCGTACCGAAAAACACAGACTCGGTTATTACAAGTTTTCGGTAAAACCGTTTTTGATGCACTTACTATTCGCTCGAGGCGCTGTACATCCATTGATCATTACTTTTTGCTTCAGGAGCACATCATTATCGCCAGTAATAAAAACGAAACACGATCCAAAATTTATTAATTTAACCCATTACTCAGCAAGGCAGGAATTTTCTCAACTCTTCTTCTTTTTTTCTTTCATTATTGGATCGTTATGCGTAAAGTGGCGCGATTCCAAGATTAGCTTAAAGTTAATGCGCTTTTTAAGATATTCTTTTGCCGAAACAAAGACAAATATCAAGCCGTTCACTTGTTTAGCCGGTGGGGGCTCTCGCTGCCATTCAAACGATTATCAATACGAGATAACAATAATCAAAATGACTTTATTAGGATGATATAATGTAAAAGGAATTAAAAGGTTTGACAAGACCAAATATAAACACAACCAGGTGAAAAGAGGATTACAATTGAGCCAAAGGACAAAATAGGAGAGAAAAGAACAAGAAAAATAGGATATTTTTCTATGACAAAAGGAAAGAAAAGGTGCTGTATATATATATATATATATATATATACATGCATGCGTGAGCGTGCATGTGTGTGATTGTGATGGCATACATGTGCATGTGTTGGCGGAAATTGATACGATTGCCAATTAAAAGACGACTTTGAGACATTGAACCTTTTAATGATATTGGAGGTGTTATTGTTTGTTGTTAGTATTATTGTTGTGGCAGAGGCTCGTGCCATTCGCAAATTACAAAACAAAAGTATTCACACACACATAAGGATATAAGAAAATATAGATTCTTTGAAATTTATTTATTTTTTTTTTATTATTATTTTTCTTTAGTTTTGCTACTTCAAAAAAAAAAGGTGTTAGTCAATGACTTTGGAAAGGATCCATACACAATACGGTTTATATGGCTGAGCCTTATAAGCGAGAGTATTGGTAAGTTTTGGTCAATCATTTGTTTTGGTCATACGCACAGCGCGGTAGGAACGAATTTAAGCCATTGTTCGATGTCATCATAACGTTGTTGGATATCATAAACATGACTCTGCCCCTTCTTATATACCATACGGATGTTAGTTATAAGATATATTGTAAAATGCAAAGGACAAACGGCGCCTTAATTACTTTGAGGTTTTGCACGTAGAGCGCGCGCAGATGTCATATATAACTCTACTAAATGAAGCCGTTGTCGTTAATCTATCGATAGTATTTGAAAACTAAAATCAATTATTTCTAACGGGTACACAATAAGAACAATTACGCGCCAAGGGAAACTCTTTAGTAGCGAAAGAAGAAGAATAAGCAACAAATGAAAATTAACGTTATTCACTTTTCTTTTGGCCGATATTCTACGCTAAAGCTAGTTTAACGAACGACCCTGCACCCAATAATCGTCCATGCATGCAGTTTTTTTTGTAGTTGCATGCATGTACGACGCACAGAATTTCTTTATATACTAGTTGAACGTTTTTCTTGTCATTTATGTAAAGGAAGGCTGCTTTGATTGTCTGTTTGCACACATTTCCTTAACTCTCCCCTTTTCTTCTTCCCTCCCCTCGGCACTCGTGCTATTTTCAGTGACCCTAATAAAGAAACTTTTGAAAAATCTTTCATAGGCATCCGCATTATATATTATAAGGCAAGGGGAGCTGAAGAAGAAGAAGAAGGTAAAAAAAGAGTAAGACGATGAACAAGAATAAGAACAAGAGCCAGAAATCTAACATAACTAAAGTATATTCTGGTCGATCAGGCTTTGATAGTTGTTTCCACTGCATTTCTTTAATTTAATTTGTATAAGTTTCTAGGGTTTAATTACATGTGCATGCATACATGCATACATATATATATGTATATATATATATATATATATAGATGTATGCGAAGAAACACGCATGTATATACATACATATATTTACATGCACTTATATGCACATTCATTGATATCCTAGTGTATGTGTGTGTGTGTGTGTGTGTGTGTTTTCTTTTTCCATTATTAAAATATTTCTTAGCTTGATTATTATTTCTGATGGGTGAGGAAGGCGAAGAATTTCAGACGATAAGGTACATATTCGGCTTAAGAACAACACACCAATAATAGCAACAACAACAACAAACACGAGAAGAGCAACAATAATATCAACTTGCTTCCCTTCTCTCCTTTTTTTTTTTTTTTTTTTTTTTTTCTTCTCAAATTCCTTATAACTTAAGAAGAACATGCATACGCATACACACACGCACATATAGGAAATGATGAAAAACCTTAAAACATAAGTCAAGGTGGAATGAAACTAAACTACAATTACCATTAACAGAGGGAGAGAGAGAGAGAGAGAGAGTAGGGTGTTGTGCTATGCGTACAATACGAAAGCAACAATATAACAATCGCAGCAGCTTATATTTCAATCAGATTGGGGGGGAAAATCATTTACAGTCATGTATGCGCTCTTTCGTTATTGCCTTTGCTGCAACGTTGCCCGGTTCTACTGCTTTTTCTTACTCCTTAGCAGGCAGATGCTTAGGGGAAAAATAGCGCTCAAAATAAAATCTTAGCCGGTGCCTACTTATATATGTGTATTTATGTATGTATGTTATTTTTTCTACACAAGTTTCTCTTTTAGATGTGATTACTCCTGGTTACCTTTTTTTTCTTTTTTTTTTTTGCTTTTTTTAGAAGTGGTCTCGAAAGTTTATAGAAAAATGAAAAGCATTTTTGGCGATTTTTTTTGCCTCTAATATGAAATGACTTTTTGTAATGCGAAAGCAATTGAACACAAAGTTACATTTAAGTGTACACCAACGGTACTTAAGAAAACACTTTCAAGTCATTTACCCTCATAGGACCAACGCTAGCAATGGCAGTGGCAAGTAATGTTAAAAAAACCTTTAAAAATTATTACAAATGAATTAAGGGATGCCTCGTATGCTTAAGCGAAATTCGCGTGTTGGATATGCGAAGGCATGCGTTAAGCCTTTCAAATAAGGTGACGCGCAATAGAAAAATAATATTAAAAAATATTTTCTGTAAAATGATGTACGTTTTGCGTGCAAATCGACGCACACCATACATACACCAAAGCCCATTCGCGGTCAATTTGCTAAAGTCCGTCTATTCGTCTGGCCATCTACACGGTTTTCCATCCACTTTTGAAGCGTAACTAAGTCGTTTAAATTAAAAGCTGAAACTTGGCATAGATCTGCTTAGCTAAGGTTCGCAAACTAAGGTTGAAAACGGGCGCTATCCTGTCGCAAGACAATGCTTGCAAACTGACAAGAAAATTTCATAAATTTATGGAGACAAAAAAGTGAGGCAAGTTTTTGACTTACGAGAGGATCTAAACCCCTTTTGGGCACATACTTGTATTGATTTGATTATCCGCCCGTCCGCCTGGGTATTTGTCGTCCATTCAAGTACACACCTTTGGTCTACATATGTGTTATATATAAGCTTAAAATATTGGGAGATTTGCGTCACCAGATCGTGTTTGGTATTGTCTACAACATTATTGAGTGATGAGCTAAATATTCTCTTTCTTTACTTTTATCTAAATAGCAAGCTTCTCCTCACCGTGCTTTCCTTTCCTAATATGTTCAATTACGCCAATGTGTCATGCTTTTTGTAATGGGTGGACCCATAAGTAATAAATTATCCATCAAGGAGAGTTTGCCACCTTTCCCGCGAATTTTTAATCTTTTCTTCTTATAGGAATATATGGTTAGTGAAGTAACATATGCCTCAAGATAGTGCATTGACAAGCTAAGTTTAGGGGTTGATATTGCGGTTGAATTTCCAGAAAGTAATTGCTTGCTTACAACGATTCCGCTAAAAAAAAATAGATCTCTACGAAATCTGGTGCAAACTGATCAAAGAATGTTCTTGATCTTGTCTCAGATAATTGATCCGGTGTCCATATTCTTTGCCTGTACGCGTTTAAAATTTCGTATAGCTGTGTTTGCCTAGTTGACCATGGGAACTCAAGGTTTCTCGATAATTTTTATATATTTCGTTGTAGATCAGCTTCCAACAGAGACTTCCGAAAGTCATTATCAAATTCCTTTTGTCGTCCAACTCGCGCCCTTTGTCAGAGAAATCAAGGTCACCAGCAGCGAACCTTCAGAAGCAATGTTCGCACCTCTTTGTGTTTTTTCTTATTATTACAGTTGCAATAAATGTCGGATGAGAACAAGAACTATGATCCTACCAAGGTACGGGAGGCACACTTTATTATAGAAAATTAAATTTTTTGGGCTGTTCTACCGATCAATGTAAAAGAGTACCCTACCCGCTCGTTACAAACCTAAGGGCAAACCAAATTCTTTGCAAACAATTGATGACTTATTGGGGCTTTGTCTTTATCCATAAAGCAAAAACTTGGCATCGCACTTACATGCTCTTATCCAACTCCACTTTTCTCTTTATGCCCTATATAGAGCTAGTGTAACTCTACTATGTTTTATGTAGAGAATGCGAGCGATGTTTGCGCTTTTAAATGTAATCCGATCACATCCACACCTATCCAACTTTTTATTAGAATAAATAGAAATAATAAAAGTTTTTAATTGCAAAACATTGTAAACAAGGAACAATGAAACGCATTCCCGCAAGGGTTATATTCCTTACAGTCAATTGCAGCTGAATAATAATCATAAATAGCCCAATGAACTAATATAACAATAGATGAAATTAATCGAGTAAATCTTGAATATGCAGCAAACTGACCATCGGCGAGATTTTCCTTTTTGAAGAAAGTAAGAAAAGAATCGATAAAAAACACGAAAAGAAAGGAAACGAGGGAGAGACAGAGAGAGGGAGCGAGATAGAGAGAAAGAGAGAGAGAGAAGAAAGTCATTATGAACGGGACCGATATGAAATCTGAAAAATATAAAAAATTGACGTACAAGAGATAAACACACAAACAACGAGAGCTGCTTACCTTCGACCAGATTTCATGAAATGCAGAAGCAGTTAAACAAGTTCACAAGTTGACCATACAAAAGTCATCAAGGGAATAGTAGTGCGTGCAGGGAGATATTATTGCAAGGGCTTGTGCATGTAATATTCCAGAATATTTGCTTTAGATAATAAACATAGGCTCGCACTTATATATGCAAATGAGTCGTCTATAGGAAAATTTATTTACTTTTTAGCTTAAGAGCTAAGCTATGAATATGGTAAGCATTTGATTTAATTACAACAGAAAGAAAGAAAGGTCAGTCGCGTTCGCAGGCATATTGGAAAGCAACCACGCACACACAAGTTCGCGCAATTATCACAAGCGAACGATGTTATAGGAGGGGAACCTTTTTAATTTTCCTTTATGCACTTATTGTGACCTCAAAGCAGGAAAACAGAAGGAAAAACTCAACCATTGGCTAGTTTATGCAGAATGCCAAGCATTTTCCTTACCTTACATTGTGCTTTGATTTCTTATTCATTTTTGAAATTAATAATGCATGCAATTGTAAATTTTTGAACATAAGCGAAGAAAACAAGCAATTGTTGTTGCTTGAAGCTAACGTCATTCATTCTACCCTTTGACCGTTAAAGTTTATCAAATATCGTAATGTAGTATAGTAATCATCAGAACAATAAGAACAACGTAAATAAAATTCTTGCAAGCTTAAGCTAAGTCCAGTTTAATTACTTGTAATAGTATACAAGCAAACAATGCAACACGAATGCAAATGATATCCTTGAGATCCTTTTGCCTCTCCATATATCCGTTATCGGGATAAGGAAAAATTCAAATTTCACGCTTTAATAGCTATACAAATGCTGCCCAAATCTTCTTCTTCCCTTAAGTCAAGTCATGTCAAGTCTTGTGTAAATCGCTGCAGGACATTTTCATAACTGAAAATGACCAACGCTCACCTATTTAACTAACTAACCTCTAAGACATTATAAAGAAGAATTAAAGAAAAAAGTGAATAAAAAGAAAAAAAAAAAAAAAGAATTCGTTCCTTTTTTACTCTTCACTTTTGTTAAAAAAGATTGCAATCAAGCGCATAATCATAAGTGAAGTTTTTCAAAATTTATTTACTTTTTACTCTTTTGGTGGTAAAGGGTCAGAAATTTTTTATAAAAATCTTCTCAAAGTGCTGGGATATTTTGTTGTAAGCATGTTTGCATTTGTTTGCGTAAGTATTTTGATGGCAGTTTAAAAAGTCATTTGTGGTCGATTTTGTGGCCGGTTTTTGCATTCAAGTCAGATTATGCTTAATATCACCACTTCGACGCGATCCATCCAAGCATATGTCCGTCCGTCTTACGTTTTATTTCTGGAGCTTTTTCAATAACCTGAGGTGTGATCAGGCAAAGATCAAAGTTGACTTGCATGGGATCCATGAAGAAAATTCATACACAAACACAAACACGCACATATCTAGTAGCGACGGAGTGAAAGTCGATCGAGATAAACGTAAGGTAAAAACTTTAATATATGATTCGATTTGTATTGCATTCAGAACCTTATGTAATTACTTAGTAACTGCTTCGTGATCGATATTTAGCTCCTAAGCCTTTTGATGGGTAGGTCTATGTCGGTTTTCTTCGGTTTTTTGTAAGACTTCTACGACTTCTTCAACGATTGATTAATTGGAGCGAGAGGCGGCATCATTTGTAGCATATCAAAATTTCCAGATAGAGACGCAGCCAGCAAATCATCTACAATCCTCCTTTTCCTTTTTAGTAGAACTGCAGAATACAGTGAATTCTTCTAAGAATTACACTCATCTATGTATATCTGTATATAACTTGCGGCACTAACGACTATCACTAGTTTAGTTAGAGTAATTTACCGCTTACCACTATTGCGAATAAAGTGTTTTCTTCCTTCTCAAAAAAAAAAAATAAAAACAGAAAAGATACTAGGTAAGGACCTGCTCGTTCTCGGTGTACAATAAAGCATTCTTTTAAAATCTATTTGTCCATACGTCCATAACACTGTTCTTTATATAAAAATGCAAACATTACTTCCTAAAAATGTAATATGTATGCAGAGAATATTGTTTGTAGTTTGTTTTTAAATTATTGAGCTCGGTTCCAAATAAGGGACTATCCTGATGAGCTTGCTTGCTTTTGATACGTCCTTAATTTGTTTATTCCGACTTGCAGGAATACAACATTCGTGGAAACAATTTTTATTTTTATTTTTATTTTTTTTTGGGAACTGTGCATGATTCTCATTAAGCTTTAAGCAAAAGAAATGCAGAAAGAAAGGCGAAGCAACAGGATAACTTAATAGGATTCACTGAATATTTCTCAACGCATTTCCTTCTCGTCTTAGCTCATTGCTTTTTCCATAGTGTTTAATGCAATTACTTTGTGCATATGTGCTTACTATTGATTTTGTTTATTCAGTTTCGTTTTTTTTTTTTTTTCTTTTTTTTTCTCTTTTGATTTATGTGAATATTTGATTTCTGAGAGAAGGAAAAAATTTAAAAAAAAAAAAAAAAAAAACCATAATAAAGCAAAAGAATTTATTGCCACCTAAGGTTGTTAATTAGATGTGAACCATTTATTCAACACCTTTGCAAATGCATTAACAATGCAAATTTATAGTTGAATAAAGAAAGCAAACGGCCGACCCACGGATAGGCAAGCAAGCAAGCAAGCAAGCAAGCAAGCAAGTAAGCAAGCAAGCAGACAGACAGACAGACAGAGAGATTGACGCAAATAATGAGCAAAAGGCGTTACCAACATTCACTGAAGCGAAATTACAAAAGAATAAGCATTTTAAGCATTTTTCTTTTCGCCTCTTTCGATATAAATCATTATTGAATATTAAGTTCATTTTCAAGCTTAGAATGTTCAAGTCGACTTACAGATACCCTATGCTTGCTATGCTATGTTTATAGAACTTTACAACAATACAAGTCACATGAGGTCTTTTCAAGGAGCGTCTTGTAACTCCTACTCCTATTTAATTCGATATGGCGGAGAGTAAATAATCATTTCATGGAACATTCAACTTGCATACGTTACATAAGCACAAAGAAATCTGTTAAATGCCAGGCAATGTGCAGAGTTCATCATGTTAGGCATATTTCACTTTTGTATTATTCCCATAAAGCTGTCAATTTTAAAAATTGCATTAGTCATCCATGCCTTCATGTAATGATTCAATTGCTATGTGAGAAATAACTTTTACGTCGTTATTGTATTGAGTATTGAACCGTGAAGTAAAAAATCTGAAAATAAAATGATACGCCTTTTGAATGAACGCGAAGAGAATCGCAATCACCTTCAGGGGTCTTCAACGTTTAACCGGTGAACAATTAGCTTCTGAGCTCCCCATAGGTATGTGCCAAGTTGTCAAACTAATCAATTACAGGCTACTCTCTACCATCTGTTAATTATTGGGCTTATGGGGCATTGCGACTATTCCAACAAGTATAAAAGCTGATGAGAGCTTGGCCGCCTGAACACTCTTCTTCACTCACTAATTAAAATATGGTGGTATCTCTAGGTTCACCACTCCCGACTAGCAATCGGCTTATTAAGCAATGCGGACATTTCTTATTCCCATATCAGGATTACGTGATATGATGTTAACGACAGATAAAGATCTAAAAACTGTTAGTCTCTCTTCACGCTAAGCCTTAGGTTACTTCACACTTATTCATGCTGATAGTCAGCATGCGAATCACTTCGAACATTGCACTGTGAGGCTGAGTGCTCTCAGCTTAGCGAGCTTCATGCAGCGAAGTTGAATGAATGGATAGATAGTATTCTTCTGCCCTCCACCAACCTATGGGCATCTTAGACAAAGCCTTGTTCGACGGCCATGAAAAACCTTCTCTCAAAAATCGAATGAGATTCGTAATGAAAAGTGGAGATGGGATATGCGATCACTCGAAACCCGTCAAAGAAATGGCCAGTTTTACATAACAATGGCTCTACAAAGAGCATATTTCTGGCATTAGTGAGCTTGACGTTGTACCGCCAGGGAATTCAAAAGCAAAATGTAAGAAATCCGAACTCTTTGAAAAAGAGCAACAAAAAATACGCCTTCGCATGGTGACCGTCAATCGTACAACACTGCTCTGGCAGAAGATTTTCCTTTCACTAGCGGAAAGAATTGAAATAATTGGCTTCTATGGGCGGATGGGGGGACGGCTATAAAAATATCAATTGCGATTTATGGGGAAAAGTATTCTCTTCTCTATAGCCGCGCTATTATGAAATTTGCCGAGAAGGCAAACACTAATCGAACTCGGAAAGCCATAGCAGAAACGGCGTCGGTTTTGTCGATAGATAGCCGGCATTCTTTTACCAATCGTCTTAATATTTGAACGCGGCTTCATGGGAAGTTTCGGCGTTCAAATTGGCGGTACAAGGAAGGGTAAGACGATTTGATGACACCTTCGCATTGTTTTGTAGAGGTGGATTCCCCGAAATGCCTACTTGTTCCCGATCGAAGCAGCGTTGTGCGCCATAGAATGAAGCCTTACGCAGACAGTTATCCACGTTAAACTCTAAATACATCTGCGACAATCTTGTAAGTTAGGCGAAGCGAATATTAAAGGAGACGACCCCTACAGGCACCAACCAAATTGTTAATGAAAAATATCAAATATTTTATAAAACCACCCTAAACGAATGTTACAAAATTTTTGAAAAATTTGGCGCGTGCTAACGCCTAGAAAGATTGACTGAAAAAAAAAAAAAAAGAACAGAAATTTATATGAAATTCAAACTTCACTTAAAACCTTTAGAAATAGTGCTATGTGCTACTGTTTCCTTGTAAGAAACATAGAAGAAAGAAAATACATATAATATATATACATAACGCAGCCCTGGACTGATTATGATAGGCTTTCGTAAATTGTTACTATTGTCAAGCTACAAAACGAAAAACTCCCTCAAAGTCTATCTAAAATTTGTTCAAAATGCTTACGAAGCATTAATGCAACATTAATACCGCCGTCAATTCGTACCACCACCACCATATATGTATGTATGTATCGTTGCCATTACCATCGTAATCGTAATCTTAATCATTCCTGCTGCTAGAGGCATATGTTACTTTCCTTACGCCTGTGGTATGCTATTAAGCGCCAATGCCTTTTCGTTATATTCCTTCACGGTTTTCTGCAAGAAAGTACATAAACTGCATCTACAGGACATAACGTCAACATTTCTATTGTTTGATGGCGTTAAGGTAACTTTTCTTTACGAATTCGGCAAACATTTCATATGTAAAGGGATTTTGCAATATACGTAGACATGTGTGTATGCTTTTATATATATATATATATTTTTTTTTTTTTTATTAGTTTTAGTAGTCCTCGCTTCTCGTCGTCATTGTTGTTGGACGGAATTCCCTTTTGTAAGACTGGCTTTTAATGGAACGTCAAGATATTGCAAAAAGAAGAAGAAGAAGAATAAGAAGAAAACAGTCCAGATGTCAACGACTTTAAAACAATGAAGCACCAGTCGATGCTATAGAATTTGTCTTTGTTTTATTTTGTTCAAATATATTTGTTATGCTTTGATTCTTGTATTGCGTAACAATCATTTTTATTCGATCGGAAATAGAAAATAATAATTATACATATATATATATATACATATTTTATAATTTATAATTTCGTTTTAGTAGAAGTTTTGTCATTGTCTCTCCACGATACCCTCATCCCAATGAATTTATACAAAATTTTGTGTGAGTATAAAGCGAAACCACATCACCATTTGCTACATTGCAAGTCTACGAGTCATGTAAAATATGTGGTATAGCGGCGATCGATCGATAAATCTATGGTGTATAAAAATCTTTGAAGTTTACCTTCGAATAACGCTAATTATAGGTTTTTTTCGCAGTGCGAGCTTCGCGGATATTACACAAGCTTCAGCACAATTCCAACGCAATGAATTTGATGTGTAACCCGTAAAATGAAATGTGGATTGGAGAGGGTTCACAAATTCCTCACAAGAGAAAGTTCTCCATCTGGATTGTATACGGTGTCATAGATCGAGCACTGATGTCGTGCCAAAGTCAATGTACAATGAAAAATCTTAACAATAAGGTCTCGTATACTACACCACCACCGATGAATCATAGACCACCGCATAATCTATCTATAGAAATAAGCTCAACTATAATAATGAACGTTCGATCGAGAATACACCCTCCTAAACTGCGGCCGCACTCTGCCTGATCATGATCGTATCTATGCGCGCATAGCTACCATAGCTTTTAAGGTCTGGTCATAGAAAACCCAAAACTTTAACTCGCCCACGACACTTTACTTTACTCGCCCATGAAAACCTAGAGAACATATTTCAAAGCGAAAATCATACCGAAAGAGTAATTGCGTGTAGCCGAGAGCAATGGGCGGCCGGTTGCCAGGTGTTTTGCAGCACAATTAACATAAGCAAAATAAGTTGATGTGTAAAGTTGCGTTGTTAGCTCACTTTGGAACACCTGAGTGAGAAGTAATGAGAGTAATTGTCTATGTCAAAAGAAGGCTATAAAGTGCCTCTTGTTTGTTATCGAAACTTAGGTTTGATTTGATGTTTGCCGTCAGTCACTCCACCACACCCTCCCTCTAAGCGGATATTTAAGTATGTAAAGTAACGATGTATAATAATTTGCAGACTTTGCGATATATATATATATATATATATATATATAAACGCAATACATGGAAAATATATGAGTAGTGAACAATAAATGCATACAAGTCGCGATATAAAGGGCAAAAAGTCAACTTAACATTCCCCTGCGCAAGAGAGAGAATGTCTTTCCTTTCTGTGCTGCGACACTACATTTATGAAGTTTACAAGCGTGACATGCAGAAGCGTAAAACCAAAAAGGAATTTCAACAAAAACCGTAAAATAACCTGAATATATAAGCGAGGGCAGAGAAACTTCACTAATATCATCACGGCTTGTAGTACCACTTACGAACAGGAAAACTGATAAGCAAAACTTGGTTTCTTTTCTTTTACTTTTCAGCTACAACAACAAAAGATTTTGATTATTTGAGATGAAAGGCGATAGAGAGACGACAGAGACGGAAACAACAAAACATTTGAATTTATACTAAAGTTAACGTCAAATAAAGGGTAAGATAACAATTTTTGAAAAGAGAACTAAGCGGAACTTAAAAATACGTGGAAAACTACGGCGATCTTATGTAGAAGCCTTCAATTCTGCGGCCTTTCTTTTCACATTTTCTATGCAGTGGCTTTACGAAATCGTCACGAGGTCAGTTTCTTTTCTTTCCAATTTTATCATATCTTTCGCAGCTGTTCAATATACGAATAAGTGGACATTTTCCGTATTGAAGCCTTCAAAAATTGATCTCAACATTTCAATCCGTTAATTGAAAACATCAAAGAACTAGAGATGATCTTGATGTACCATAGGTTAATTGAATGATTAAAAATCTCAACAATTTCGCAAGCGATTCCCATATCTTCATCTCTTTTGGCGAAGTTCTCCAATCCTCTCGTCCATCCTGCTTAAATCTTACTGAATTCTATAGAATTCTCAGACAGTGGAACCGGCTCCGACATTCTATCTACTGGAGTGTCCTGAAATATCAGAATTGATTTCGGTAACTTGACCCACCTCTTGAAATTCCCGGCGATTTCTATATGAGCCCGCCTCTTTTAAAGTTAAACTATTCAGACCGATTTAACATTGAGTGGTTTCTTTCGCATCTACGGCATTCTCAAGTCTTTTCCACTCTTCTGTCCATCAAACTTACTTCAATATGTCTATCCGTTTAGTCAAGTTTCCAAGCATTATAGTGGACACTGATTGGTCCATTAATTGGAATTCTCGAAGAAAGAAAGAAAGAGAGAGAGAGAGAGAGAGAGAGAGAGAGAGAGAGAGAGAGAGAGAAAGAGAGAGAAAGAGAGAGAGAAAGAGAGAGAAAGAGAGAGAAAGAGAGAGAGAGAGAGAGAAAGAGAGAGAGAAAGAGAAACTTGGAACTCCAAAAATATTCAGACTTGATATCCATCAATTCACTCAATCGTTGGAACTTGCAAAAACTCAAATCCGTTATATGTGCGCAGTACGTACACTAGAGTACACCCTCTAATACCTCACTAGCTGATTACATTACTTACATTACTTTATAAATTAACTTATTGTGCACTGGCTGCTATCAGTTAACACCTCAGTCAATTCAAAATGCAAGCGTGAAAAAGTGCTTGCGGGAAAAGCGCTTAATGAAAAGCAACAAATCATTACGCAACGTTTGGTTCGCTCTACGCATTCTTGAAAAGTTCTTCCATGCACACGTCGTGGAAATGTATATTGTTTTCTGAAAAAGAGTCTTTAAGAAAACCCAGCAGGAGTTGAAATTTTTATTAACAGGATTTCACACTTTTTTTCAAAAACAAAGAATTCAGTTGAAAATCATCCTGCTATCGTGTATATATATGTACGTATTGAAAACCGCAGAACAAGAAAAACAGAAAAAGAAAAAAACTATTGGACTTTTCATTGAACATTGAAAAATGCTTTACTTGTGCTTTTTATTACAAAAAAAAAAAAAAAAAAAAAAAAAAAAAAGAGGTGTTAATGTCCATGTGTCCCGCACTCGTGCTCATTGACTTAAGTATTGAAGTATTGGGTAAATGTTTACAATTGCACAGAGGCCAATAGTAATGATTGAAAAGAAGAGGAAGAAAATGTCATATTGGAAAACTTTTTTCCTTCTTTTTCCTCGCGATTGAGAAACTTGCCAAGAGAACAATAGCAAAACGTTAAGAAAATAGAAGAAGAAGAACTAAATAAAGTGAATGGCAGGCGAGCAGCCAAGCACCCTTTTCAGTTAGCTTTCGATTGAAAAATGTTCAAGCGTAAAAAACGCATTGATTTTAATATCAAGCTGCGCTGAACGCTGCAAGCGTCATCGTCTCAAGAGTCACGGCATGTGGATTTAATATATTCAGGGAGTAAGCAGCAGCAGCAAAGCATTCGTTTATTTTTCGCAATTCACTAAAGCAAAAGGATTGAACTTAGATTAGAGTTAACCATGTTGTTGTTATTGACGATGATGATGACGATCGTGATGATGATGATGATGATGATGATGATTTCTTTACACTTCGTTAAAAAAAAAAACAATTGCTGCTTAAAGCCGTGTTTTGTTTTTTATTTGCCATAAATTAAAAATTCACAGCGCGCTTTAACTACTTATGCTGCAAAATAAGGGTTGAATATAAATAATAATTCTGCTAAAAAGGAATAATGAATGATAGAGAATTTTCTACATCTTGCACTCTATCATCATTAGTGCGCGCACAAGCTTGTGCAACGTCTCTCCGTTCGAACAAAATGAAGTTCGATTTTAGGGCAAAGAACGGCCTGAATGCTTAAAAGGTATTCGATCGGATCACTTATACTATCACTGCCCATATAACGAATAAAAAAATTGCGACCTTTAGAAAGCCCAAAGGGAAAACAAAATGGCAAAAGTTGCAAAAGTAAAATTTTCATGCTGCGCAACATTGAGTAGTCGAGGCCGTTTTCGGAAGTATCCATAGTTTGTTATGCCGAAAGCTTATCCTCTGGGCAGTACCAATATGCGCTGTAAACATATTCAAACGGACAGATAAACTGATACACAGTTAAGCAGACACATAGACGGACAGACTAAAGTGTGTATATGTATGCATTTTAAAGAGCTTGCCAAGCTTTCTTCGCAAACCTACTCTAATGTAAGGGTCCTTATAAAAGGCACGGCTTTCATATGTTTTAAGTTATGCGGACATGTATTATGCGAAAAGTTGTAAAGTATCAAATATTCGGTCTTACCCGACTATCATGTTTTAACTTGTTAGCGCTTCATTAAATTTTTAACGTTGGATTTTGACAGGCAAAGTACTTTATGGTAGGTCGGCCTTCTCCGACTCTAACGTTTCAATTGTTTTCAAACATCCAAACGACTTTTACATTTTACGATTTTTACAAGATATATTAAGCAGACATAATGTGGTTTTTTGATGCCAATAATTATAAATTAGAGTAATATTTTCAAGTGTTGATTTCTACAAGTCCGGGCAGCAAATATTTACCGAAATCTTAGCTTAACTTCCGGCAAATTTTGATAAAAGTTAACTACCGTTGAAAACATCTGCTAATGTTTGCAATCGTCCATCTAATTAATCCATCTTCTTCCAATTATAATCTACTCTAAGGCTTTACGTGTTTTTACACGGCTGCCTTAAAGAATTTAAAAATACATCGCGCTGCTTGTTGCTAACTAAAAGGACCCCTTTTGGCGAATCACTTATGAACTTTTAAGAAATTCAAAAAAAAAAAAAAAAAATTACATTATAAAGAGCAGCATTATAAATATTTTGATTTCCTCTTTGATTATCCTATCTACGGCCCGCCTTTATTACATACTAGTTTTTCGAAGGTTTCTCCTCCATTGAAAGCATACTTATGAGTAGCTGCTCTTAACCATTTTCAAATTCGATTTTCACACTCTACACAAGGAATCAAGGTGATCCAACTTTCTGCTATGAAGATTGCGATAACAGAAGGCATCAAATAACCTTCGCTTTAATACTCGGAGAAAGTTATTACGACAGTATCTTGCAATGACTAGGGCCAGCCATACATATGAATGTATTAACAATAAATTAATATTGAACATATTTTTAGTCATTATAATTTCGACACATTGTAACAATAATTTTATATTGTTGATTGAACTTTTTTATTAAATAAGCAATGTTGCCATTATTGACAACACCGGCACTACCGCACTTAATTTAACTTGAAAAATGCGCCAATAAATTTTCTTGGAATGTTTCGGTCCACGACACAATTATTCAAAAAATCTCTTCTTAATTGGAAGCGCAATGCAATTATTGTTAGTAAAATTTATCTTGTATTTTTTTTTTGTATATCAGACACCCAGTGATTTTTATTGAAATATTTCAAGCGGTTGTTGGCATGGCTTACATTTGTTTTTTATGGTGTTACCAGTTTGAAACACTCTAAAAAGTTCAGCAAAGACACAGACTTTATTTTATGTGTGACTAGGATAAGCAGTTTAAAGCAACCAACAACTTTCACACCATCTACTCGACATAATTCTAATTGACAATTAATTCGAAAGTGTACTAAACAACATAATAAGAAAATTTTTATTGAAAATAATCGAGCGAAATTTAAGCTATGAAGCGATACAATTGCAGCAATTAAGCAACATGGAAATGTTGACAAGTGGAAAACTACAAATTCTAGATCTAAATGCATATTTTATACCAGAATGCAGTAGGAAACAAGTAGTCAGATATAGCTAAACCGACCCCTTACCCTTTATTTTTACATATATTTGCATATAAGCGGTGTTACTTCATAGTATGGAGATATGGAGAATTCAACTGGCACGCTTTCTCTCTATAAATTTTACGAGTGTTTTCCTTTCAAATTCAACTGGCACGCTTTCTCTTTATACATTCTATAGTTGGTCTTCCTTTCGAATTTATGCTCAAGCTTCCAAAGAATATCTCACAACTCCTAAACTCTTAATAACCGCTCACATATTATTGGTCAGTAATAATAATAATTGTCGTCAAATGCCTTTAGCAAAAATTTATACCGAGTTCTACGTTAATATTTAAAAAGTTTGCAGGCTTTTGTTGAGTTTGATTTGTCTGCTAATCTAGTTTTTGACTATCAAATAAGAACAAAGGAGCGTAGTTGTAATTTGGTTCGACAAGCGGACACAACTCAATCGTTGCCGACTCTAATGCTGATCAAATATGATATTGACAGGCGAATTTCTCTGAATCATTTGCACGTGTATTCTGTTTTTATTACTTGTCTGAAGATCTATTTATTGTGTGGGGGCTCTTTATTATCTGATATACGGTTTTGGTATTTTTCCCGTTAGTTTTACTATTTTATTATGATATGACGAAATCATTAACTTTCGTTTCTCATGAATTTTTCCGACACTTCCTATAAACTGAAACAGAACGTATCTTCATTTGAATGAGCCAATTAAAGAGAGTACCGAAGAGCACACATAACCTAAGGAAGTCTTTGAAAATATGTTCGCTTCAAAAACCTACGAGGCAATTTTTTCTTTAGCACTAAAGATCGAGTTTATATTTAACAAACACTTGGCAACTTTCCACTTACCTCTTTCTGCAGCTAATTGTTGCGATAGCGTAAATCTCTTAAGACTTTTACATATCGATTGCTTGTAACCGTTCTCTTCGTTCATATCGAATTTCAGTTTTCCTTCTCGTAAATCGCGACGAACATGCTCAACATTCAAGTACGTATCAGATAAATTCATTGACAGTTTCGTAACTGGAGTTAAATCAATTTCCTTGAGTTCCCGGCGATGAGCTTCGTCAGAATAACAGATACGGTTAGGCCGCAACAGTATAGTCATACGCACAGGCGACTCGAAGGAGCTTTGATTAGAACTAAAATCCATGCTCTTAAAACGTTTCGACTGAATACTATGCCATAATTGCTTGTTACAGCACGCTATATCGTCCCCATCTGTCTCAGCGAGATTATCCTCTGATAAGCGTTTACGTCTTCCTCTGCTGATGCTACTTAAGGGTGTCAACGTAAGAAGAGTTTCCATAACGAGCGAGGAAATACAATTCTTTTTGGAACCAAGGTTAAGATGAATCTATTATTACGGGCGCGCAGGGCGCAAGAAATAGACCTGATACCAAGCGGGATACGTTTTGCCGAAACTAAAACAGTAAACGAAGAACAAAAAACAAAAATTTAAAAACTGAATCGAACTTTGGAAAAGTAAGAAAAAGTTCCTAAAAGCACCCGACTTTTGCAGATCTACTCAAGCCCAACTCATCGTGAATTCATCTGAATTCAGCTGGTAGACGAATACCAGAAGTTCAGAGGTTGTGAATAGATTAGAATAGAATAGAATAGAAGTTCAGAGGTAACGTTTTCAAGTTTTTTCAAGTTTTGTAAAGGAAGCTTAAAATTGTTGAGAAAACAATAATAAATAAAATTCAAAAGACACAAAGTTAATAAAAAAAATATTCAAATAATTTTCGTGCTCATATATGACAAGCAAAAGTAATGTAACTGAGGATTTAGAATATTGAAGAATTGTTTTTCAAGTAAGAATTTTTACATTTTCTTACTTCTCGATCGATGCCCAATTAGCTTTTGGAAATTTCGTCTGGCGGCGTAATTCCTGCTTACGTTAAGACATTTTTTTTTCACACCTAACACACGTACGAATTCTATTCACTTGAAAACATTATACCGACCACGTCACCATTAAAAAAAGCACAAAATTCTACATTAGCAAATGATACGTTTTACACTGTTTAATTAAATCTTTTTCTTAAAATAAAATTTCACTTTTTGTGTTCAACTTTTATTAGAGTGAAAAAATATACAGCTGTTTCAAGCAAAACACGCGCGAAATAAACGGCAAAATGCCGTTATTGACCTGTTACATGGTTCTAATTTGATAAGTAGTAAAAAATATTCCATTTATGAAAACGTTGCCACATTGGCTAAATATATCTATTTTTATTTTCGGCGATGTTAACGTGACGTGACAACTGCGTTCCTCAGTTTCAAAAAAATAATTTAAATTATTTGATTTTATAGCTAATTGCTTTCTTTTTTGGAGTCATGGAACAAAAAAAAAGAAAAAAGAAGAGTAGAAGAACAAGACTCTCACTTTAATAAACGCAGATTGGCCTTGCGCTTTTATTTAAATTTTTGATCCATAAAATTTAGTATTATTGATATAATATTAAGAAAACTGACATTATTTCTATTTGTATCTAATTCTGATTATCTTTGTTCGTTATAGGATTCCATGGATAGATTCTCTTATTATTGTGGTCGAAGAACAACTAAGGCCGCGCATGTCGTTGTAAATATACTAGCATTGAGAGATCTCTTTTAAATAATATGTATATAAATAATAATATAAATACCGAATATAAATGAGAAAGAGGTTTTAGAATGTAAAATTGTTTTTACAAGCGAGATCACATAAAAAGGGCCGACGGCAAATAAAAAAATCTCATATATCATGTCTTTTACGCGCATACAGCTTTTTTAATTTTTTACTGCAGCCCGACTTTAGTAAGAAGTTTTCTACAGCGGTTAGAAGCAAGATTGAAAAGGAGACATTACACGGCAAGTAGTGAGATATGACTAAATCTATTTCTGATCTTTTATGTTTGCATGTATGCGATAGGTATGCGATAATATTTCATCGTAAACAGGCATAAATACCTCTTTGAAGTATGAGTAATAAGAACTTTAAAAATCTAGAAGGCATATGAAATACCCCAAAACGAAACATGGAAGTATCCTTTCTAATCTGATTTAACAAAAAAGAATCAAAGAGCGAAGAATCAATTTCCACAAGGGACAATTACAAAAGTCTGCGATTTTTAAGGACATTAAGTGATCCCACAAACGGAGTTCTCTAAATTGAATCCGGCTCTAATGCTACACAATGAAGCAATTGAAGAGAATTATGGGGTAATCAAGAGCATGTACAACCTAAAGCAATCTTTGACTGCTATAAGCACCCATACAGATGCACACCTATCAGGCAATTTTTTCTTCACTAATAACTCTGAGATTAACTTCTACACTCAATAAAGTTAAAATGTCGTTTCTCTGCTCGATCGTTAATTAACAATTTTCATTTACCTCTTTCAGCAAATCGGACGATCACAAAGATATATTTAAAAAAATTGAAACCACAGCATTTTTTTTTATCCTTCCTCCGACTTTTGTTAGACGTAGAATTTATAAATTGACCGGGTATTTGGTAATAATGATGCTTGGTGTTCAACATTCTTTACATTTTGCGCGACTTCCACTTTCGCAACAGTCGGGGGAGAATCCTTTGCTGTTCATAGCGAATTGTTTGGACTGTGGCTTTCTGGCGTCGCCTTCACGTAGTTATCAAATCAGTTAGTAATGTTGGTCAGCGATAAAAGTTGACCGTCGCCTTGTACATTAGAAGGGTCTAATCCGGGGCTTGAATCTTGACGCGTGAGGAATGTTCTTGTATGCCAATCAATGTCGCGAAATTAGATGCTCTTTGCAGGTTCGGGTGCAAAATTCCATAAGTCGTGTAAAAAGTGCGATCAACATTGCGATGATGATTGGAGTAATTCAAGGCGAGGAGGACGGTTTGTGTGTAGCAATGCTTTGTTTTGGCGTACCGGCCTTAAGTGAACTGCTTTGCCCAAATTATTCCTCGTCATTTTGTCGACGCCTTTTTCTGTTTTGCATTGTTGGAGCTTATTGGGCGAGCTGAGTTGCATGTCTTTTGTTAAAGAGGGCATATTATCGAAATAATGTGTACATTATTAGCGTTCATAAATTGTGGATTTAATTGGAATAGTAGGAGAGCTCCACTTGCGCTTGACAATTACAAAGCAGCAACGCCAACCTACTCAAATCCATCATGTGTAATAAATAGAACAAATATTTACAAAATTTTCTTGCTTCGACAGGTAAACAGCAGTTATATGAGAAAGGGAAAGTTTACATTTGCTTACTATCCGATCGATGCCCAAACAACTTTTAGAAGTTTCTTTTCCTGATACTAGTCGCGTAATTCTCTCTTAAGTTAGGCCATACGAAATTTATACGCTTGAAATTGTACCGACCACGACACTGTTAAAAACGCATGAGATATGTTTACACTTTTCAATTAAATTTTTATTTTTTTTTTCTTAAAACAAAATTTCACTTTTTATACTTGGCTTCTATTGTAAAGAAAATATATGCAGCTGTTTCGTGCAAGAATAAACGCGAAATAATCAACAAATTGCCGTTATTGACCTAATGCACAGTTGTAATTTGATAAATAGTGGAATATTGTCCATCGATGTCATGAAAATGTTGCCAGATCGTCTGAATATAGCATATAAAAATAATTTTATTTTCCGTGATGACAACGTGACGTGATACGCGCATTTTTCAATTTAAACATAATGTATTTGACTATCGATTCAAGGAAAAGAAGAAAAAAAGAAACAGTAGAAGAACTATTTTATTTATTTAACATTATATACATAACATTTAACTAATTTTTAACAGATTGCAATTGAATAAAGAAATACATGTTTCATAAATACTGAAAATCTTTGCTCCGTTTGAGGGAGCCTTACGCGAACTACGTTAGCTGATGTTTGATGTTAGCCCGGCGAAGATGTACAGAACGACTGTCACAATAAGGTTAACGTGGGCTGAAAAGATTTTTTTTTGAAGTTCGTATACATGAGTAAATATTCCTTTTAAGCTATCTGAAAAGCTTTGGGAATCTCGTTGGAAATGGGTGGAAAACTTAATAGAAAAGAAGATAAAAACTCTTGTACTATAAAGGTGACCGATGAGAATATGCATTACTTATATAATCGTAAGTTAATCTGTATTCGGCCGATGTTTAAACAAACCAACCTGCTTCTTGTGTAGTCATTTTCGTCATTCCCGGAATCGGAGTTAGAGTGAAGAGTTACAGCCTCAAATAAATACTTTTTATTAAAATAAATTTCATTCCTAGATCATTGCCAATTTTCACTAGTTTTTGTCAACAAAATTCTTAAAATTTGCAACAGTGTTATTTATGTTGTTAAAATTTGGTGTAAGTAATTTAATAAAGCCTTACTTATGTATATCTCTCGTAATTGATTTTTGGGGATCAAGCAATGTAAAAAATTAAATAAAAATATATAAAAAATCGCTATTAAAGACCAACAAATACAAATAAAAAAAAAACCAAAATATCTACAAAACAATATTTTGCAAAAAAAAAATCGTAACTCGCTCCAGTGTGGTTATTCTCTTTTAACTTTATACCATCACACCAACATCAAAGTTTAAGGTGGTGAAAATTGCTTTGCGTAGTCTAACGGGGATGGGATGTTGCATCGCCACCGGTCGCCTTCGGTTGGCCCGTCTCGCAGCGGGGATATATGCTGCTTTCATAGGTTGGCACCATGTACTTTATATTAATGAAAGCATTTGGTCCTCCACAGTGTTCTAGGGCATTTAAAGTGTCCTCGATAACGTCGCCAATGCGACGATCTCGATCCGGATCGATTCCCTGTCCTAAGTTCACATTAATATTCTTGAACAGATTGCAAGGCGATAATAATTGCCGATAATAGGGTATCAAAGCTTGACCAACGCAGGGACCTAAAGGGATTGTGTTTCATTTATATTGGATGGTAACACTTCATACCCTTTCGTAATCTTTATCTTACCGATCAACACCATTAGCTGAAGCACCTTTAAGGCAGCAATCATGATCTTCTTGTTACGTGTATTAAGGGCACGCTTTAGTGGTAGTACAAGTTTCGGTAAAACGGGCAATATTTTATGTGGCGCTCTACGTATCAAATCCATTGCACCGTATTGAGCCAATTTCCGAATCTCAACATCATTATCGGATAATCTAAATATCGCATGATTATCGGGAAAAAGTCCATTCAGTATTTATATCGAAATTTCAAATATCGACAAAACGCGGAAACAACTCACCCATCAACGAATATTGGTAAATAGTAACAATAATCTAAATCTTGCGGTGTGCAATACCATTTAACTGGATATTCCTTGGAGTTTTTCCTCAGCACCTTACCGGAGCTAGCGACGGGTATATCACCACGACGTAAAAAGATCTTGAAAAAAGTTTCCGCTATCACATGTTTCTTAAATATATCAATTCTGTCCAAATAACGAAATTGATAGGTAATTTATAAAAAGCTCAAGAAAATGAAGAAGAAAAAAAAAGAAATAAATAAATGCATTTACTTCTCCGGCGGTTCTACGACAGTGTTCTTTTGCAAAGCTTGATACGTAAAAGCTGGGACCACCCGAACAGGCTGCAAATTCGAAGTGAAACCGATAGGAAAAAAAGACAGAAAATTTTTGTATGAGAGAAAAGATACCAACCCTTGTCGATCGTACGTAGAGCAATTCGCGGCATTCTTTACCCGTCAATTGTTTAACGTCTGGCGTTATGGTTTCCATAATAAATCACACTGAAATGTTACCGCTTAAGGCCGAAAATAAAAAAAAATCCAAATAAAATATTTATAAACTGAAAAATCAGATTTCAATTGATATCAAATAATAAAAAATCCAATAAAAACTTTTTTTTTTTTTGTAATAGTTTGTGTAATAAAAATGTTCCAGTAGAGGTTTGTAAAAGTAACGGAGTTTTTCTCTTTTTTTTTTTTTGCTTCTGTTTTTAGGCAAGCTTCATTGTTCTCTTCGCATAAAATTTTATTACATAATGCAAGTCCATCTAAGGGTGATGTCGGCGTTATATTGCTGCTTTATCAAGCCAGATATATTTGTTAATGAAATCGCGTCAAATCATCATTATATTTGCGAGTCTAATTGTTCATCTGGCCGCTCGTCCATTTATCCATTTGTCTGTCTGTCGTTTCTATTTGCTTGGCCCATGCATAGGCCGCCGATAGATCACTTGGTCCATTCGCCTATCTGTTCGCGTCTCGTGTCCCCTTATCTCACTATTTCTACTGTTTATCTGTGTGTCTGTCCATTCATTTACCTCTCTGTATTTGCATCGGAATCGATAGGTTTACTTAACAAATTTAACTGAAGGACATAGAAAGTTGTCGATGATAAAGAATTTGCACGTTTCTCTTGTGTTGTTGCTAGGTGGGCAACAAAGAAATCTAAGTGAATTTCATATATGCAAAACTCAAGAGATCAAATGTTTTCGTATTCATTGTATTGTTTTTATTTGACGTAGTTACTAATAAAAGGCTCATTATTTTCTAGATAACTTAGTATAAAAATGTGAAGCCAACATTTGTATTCAGCGATACCTGACGCTCTATGCACATTTTTATATCATCAACAATACACTAAAGATGTTGATGAGTTGATGTTGATAATGCTCCTGTTGATAATTGTGTGTTTTATATACATGTCGAGCTGGTGGCATAATATGTCAGGTACATCAAGTTATTTAATGTGAATATGTCTCTGTCTCTTTCTCTTTGTGTCATCATTAATATTTATGAAACATTATGCATGTGTATGAAGTATGTGATGAAATTCTATGAAAATAAAAAAAAAAAAAAAAAAACAGAAAAATTGTACTGATAATATCTTCTCCTATCTCAAGGTAACAAGTATTTCCAGACAAAATGAATGTTACTCATGACGTATGAGTGATTTTAAATAAATATTAAATTAACTGACATTCGTTACTCAGTCATACGCGAGTTAATGTGTTTAAATGTCGATGAGCTAAGCGAGCTGTGAATTAAAGGTGAGAGAGAGAGAGAGAGAGCGCTGCAGGACATATATATTAATATATGTCGTTTTATATATAATTAAATTGCTTGAGAATCAAGCGAAATAGAAATTTATAGATTCTGCTCTTATGTGGATTTATTAAAGTTATAAAACATATATATATATATATATATATATATTGAATTAAACATTAAATTTTAGATGAAATTCAAGCTACTTTTAGGGTATCACACACACACGCACACACACACGCACTAAGGGATATTTCTTTCTATCTTCCATCTTGGTTAGCTTTTTTTAAAAAAAATTTATTAGAACATGAGTTAAATATGTAAATTTTAACTTTCAAATCAACCTTGAAATATGAAGCATAAGAAGACACACACTCTAAAATATATGCGACTGCAGATAAGCATGTCTATCTATGAAATTTCTACGGTTAGTTACATATAACGACTTTTAGTATTACATTGCGCTTAACATAGTTATAATGATTATTATCATCATTATTGCGATCATGAATAGTAGCATCAGTGCACTGCCATATATATAAGGAAATAGACAGTTGCAAATAATACAACAGACACATTTGGCATAGGGTGGGGTGAGAATAAGCCAAAATCTCACCAGAGTTAACCAACACTTTCCCGACATACTATGAGTCATCGGCCTGCCATGTAACCAACAATTACAACAACTATTCTTCTGACTGTTACTACGATGCAGTTGAATCTAATTTATATATATATATATATGCCTGTGTATGTGTGTGTGTGTGTGTGTGTAACTAAAGACAGTTCAAGCATGAACGGTCGGTTACCACATCTAACAGCTGCAGGCCAATACAAATAAGAAAACTCATCGTTAAGCCAATATCTGTTAAATTGCGTGATTTATAACTATTCAGCTTAAAAAAAAAAAAAGAAAAAAAGACAAGAACAAGAACATACATATAGTGCAACCGATATGCACACACATTCGCAATACTCTCTTAGCCAAACGAACGAAAGGTATAGTTTGTGTGTAGATTCATGCATGCAATATGTAATACCCTGGCAATTGTATGTGTATGTGTAGCTCGGAGTGCTCGATGTGCGTTTAAAATTAGAAATGAAAGAAAGGAAAAAAAAAAAATGCAAAAAAAGCAAGAGGGAAAACTCTTGAAAATGAAATTTGTTCTAACAGCAAATTGTCTGTAAATTCTTTATGGTCATGTTACACATATGTACGACGATGCATGCATGCATACATACGTATACATGCATATATATGCATGCATACAAGTGCGCTTTGTTTTTGCTTGGTGCCGAGTATTATCTCGACTTATAGTTTAAAAACAATAAATGCATGTTCATGTATATGTGTGAGTGTACCTATACCTATCTATAACTATGTATTGCATGCGTTCTGTGATATATGTTATGTGTATGCTCCAACCAAAATATGTTTTAACAAGACTTTAAAAACTTGACTGCGTTCATTTGTTGCTATTATTAACTAATTGTAATATACCCGCACACACACTTGCATATCGTATTATCTTAAGCAAACAATGAAAATGAAAAGAATTTTTAAGCCGAAGGATTAACAGTAGCTTTTGTTATGTTTTAATACATTTTATTTTCATTACATACATACACCTTATGTAAATCATTTGTACTAATATTCATAAGATTATGTCTGTGAAGAGCTTCTGTTATGGAAAACATTTCGTGTCGGTAAAATTATGCGTGTAGCGCAAACAAGTCAAACAAGAGTGCTCCTGTTCACTATTTCGAAGCTATCCTAGATAAGGCTTGATCCCAACGAATTGTCAATACACGTTTGATTTCTCACACACCGATAATTCAATTCAATCTACTCTAATGACTCTGTGATAAATATTTATCCAAACTTGCAATACAATATCTATAGTATAGTAGTTTCATAACCTAATCGCATGAGACCGCTGCCGGGTAAATCGGATATGGGTCATGTATGCTTTTTAGACTACATATTTTCAATGATTGGGAAACGTATTATTTTGATGGCCTAACCTTAAGGCATGTCTGCATGTAACACATGCAGAGGCAAGTGGTGCCAGTGTTGAGGTTATTATAATAACTATGAATCCATCCGAAACTCTACGATGAGCCGTGATGTCAGGCGATCAAAATCAAAATGCGGAACGATCATAACGTAGCAATTCAGGCCAAGGCCTTTGTCTCCATCAAGGCAAGAGACTTTGCGAACGCAAATGCTTGCTGCTTTAACTGAATATTCATAAGCCTGTTGGCAATTAAATCAAGTCCTTACTTCATCTACGCATATGTTGTTCGTATCAGATATTTAATCGATGCCGTTACATTTTATAGAAATGTGGCGGTGTAAGCGAAAGGTAATAGTTTGTTTTTGTCGATTTCTGGGGGAGTTTGACATAAAAGATTTTGGCGACACCGAAAAAGAGTACATTTCTGAGACTCGGAAACAAAATAACTTCTACATAAAATGGTGTACGATTTTTGTATTATTTTTAGATTATACTCACACAAACTTGACACTTGTTTGTCATTAATAAAAATGTTTCAAATATCCGGATATTGATGCTACTCTGCTGCTATTTTCTATTCATAGACGATATTGCTTTTTTCCTCGCAATCATTTTAAGACGAATGCAAAATTTTTGTCTTGTTTTTTACTATTCTTAATAATTTTCCCTGGTCCCATAACATAGTTCTTCTTATGGTTAACAAGCAAGTGAGTGAGGAAACCGGCACATTTTATCAGCGCTAGCGTGCAATCTATAAAGTTTGTGTTCACTTTTAAATGAAGCCTTTCGGTAGAGTAAATCAATTTACATTTTTCACGCAATAATGCCATTGTTTCACGACATCATTCTGCTGAAAATAAGTTTCCTTTATACCCAATAGCATCAATTTCAAGCCAAACAAAAAAAAAAACACGAAAGTCAACAGTCAACCATTCACGATAACGTTTAATATAGATTTACGCGCACCAGATGCGGCAGGTACGTACGGAACTAAGCCCCCTTGTCTTTTGCTCAAAATACTGTGACCACTGCTACTTTCATTGTCTCAATTGCTTCATACAAACTTGATCCGTAACTGGAAATCTCTTAGTTGTCAATTGTGAAATATCATGACAATCGTGATAGTAAGTTTTTGATTCAACAATAGCCAACAATATAAGATTGCAGGACTTATTGAAAGACCCTGTATGCAGGTACGACATGTCAGATAAGAGAGAAAAATGCTTTGATGTTTATGTCATTGGAATACATGCCATGGATCGCAATTAAATTTTTCATCCTTTTCGACTATGTGTGTCCATCTGTCCTTCGTATTATGCATTTTTGAATTAAGAAGCAAACTAAGCATACTCCGGGTTGGACCCCTAAAGAAAAGAATAGAAAATTAAGCTGAATTTGTTCAGCAATGCACTCACTATGCTTTAGAAATGGAGTAACCTTGAAAAAAGTCAAGTTTAAAATACGTGGTTTTGTCATTGTTTAAGTCCGAAAGAACAAAATAAAGTTTCGCAAGAACTTTTCGTAAACCATTTTATCATTGCTAGGAAAACTATAAAGTTTTTCCATATATTTTTGCTACAAACGTGGTATCGGAAGGACGGGAGAGGGCCAATCAATTAAAACTTTAGCCAAGGCAAAAACAACTTTTTTTTTATATATTTTTATGTCGTACGTTACTGGTACTGCAAAGTATGCTAAGTTTGGGTGAACGTGCGTTTAACATTTAAATGGACTTAAGACAGACACAGTTCTCATTAGGCCGAGCAATTCGGAATTATTTTCCAAATGAGCTTAAACTACACCTCTAAATGATAGCCTTTAACATACTAAATTGATGTGAAAACTAAGGATCGGAGGGTTCAATTTATTTAATGCTCTTGCATATGATATATGTTATGTCGAAGCCGGATCTAACATGTTGTCTGTTTTATGATGAAAAGCGATACAAGGTAGAGTGTAAATCCACTGCACAAAGTTTGGCATACGTAAGTTCATTTTTTTTGTTCCCTATCACATAAGTGCTCGACTTCTCCCACATAAGGACTTCCATGCAGAGTATGTCTTTGCAAGGTATAGCCTTTGGCGTTTTATCTCGAAAATAAGTGAAAAACTACGCTTGGTAGAGCGCATCTAATAGCGACCTTGCTTAACTATAATATTTTTACTTGTTTTTCAATTAATCTTAAGTTTATTCTTTTTTTTTTTATGTTTTCTTATTACTTATAATTAATGCAAGGTAAAAATTTAAAACAAAACAAAAAAAATAATTAACACTAAGAACAGCATTGTTTACTTACACCTTTTTCACAAAAAAAAAAAAAAAAAAAAAAGTTTTAATAATTTAATTAACCTTTTTAAAAAAAAAAAAAAAAAAAAAAAAAGTTTCAGAAATTACTTACTCTGGTTACAAAAAAATGAACATAAGAAAAGACGTAAGAAAAGTTTAAATAAAAATATATCTGCGTGTTTGTGTTTCAAGTTTGAAGTTCGAAGAAAAACTGACTTTAATTTACACGCGCGTCCTATAAAAAATGTTCGCAAGTAAGTAATGATGCAAAAAAATTTCACTTCACTGATGCACTTTTGACATTAAGTAAGTAAGAAAGAAAAAATAAAGTGAAACAAAAACTGAAGAATTTTTACCTGTGTGTGTGTGTGTGTGTGTGTGTGTGTTTTAATATATAGGCGAACATATTCGTATATCCTTGATATGGGAACAAAACATAAAGCTAAAGGTGTGAGATTGCTCGAGTGTTGTCATAGCAATATCCAGCAAACAATCAAACAACCACACGCACAGTTACTCACACCCAAGGCGAGCAGACTCAAGGAAATCACTTTACTTATTATATTCATTTTAATAGCACTCAGTACAGGGCTCAAGGTTGCGTATATGTATGTATGTGTGCGCATGTGTTCAACTAATTGCCTGTAGGTTTCATTGTAAATTACATGCGTCTAAAGAATTTTCCACATGACAATGTCAAGTTCTTCCGTTTGTTTGTCTCGAAAACACATCGCCAGATAATGACCGATAAATACGGAGATTGAAGTAAACCTTAGCACAATCTTGAGAATTCTAAGAAAGTAACGCTCAGTGGAAAGTGAACACTAGTTTCATCCAACGTTGAAAGAAACCATTGCCGATTTTTCGGTGGAGGGCGGAAAAACCGCAAGTAATTTTATCGGTAGCAAACGGGTTTATTTTTGGATAGGTGGCCCTCGGTAATATTTGTCAAAATTTTACATAACATTGTTTTTAGTGCTAGAGGCAGCCAAAGCTTTATTTCAGATGTAAAAATTCTAGCTTCTGCAAATAAATTGCGTGGACGAAAGTCAAGACTCGGCTTGATCTTGCAGAGTCGTTCTTTTTGTTCTAATAAAGAAAGTGGCCATCACTTTTTATTACACCTAATAGCTTATGTAAGAAACCTTGAACCAAATAATCAAGTGCAATTTTATTTAAGGCTCAATACATTTTGGACTGCTCTTCGTAGAGTGGGAACCAGCTGGTACTTATCATCATCTTTGTTGATCGTGATTGATCAATCAGATGAAGGGATTCGAAAGCAGAGATTAAGTGCAAAAAATTTCTAAGTCTCTTATGTGTGATGGCTCTTAATAATAGTACACTCACTGTGAGTAATCTCTACCGAACAGTGATACTGTACTGTTATTCGATAGGCAATAGCTTAAAGCAAATACTGGAAAACCTATTCTAGAATGGTGCAATCACCATTACATGACTTTGCGCTCATTTCTACATCCGTCCATATGCTATCCGTATTCACGAGATCTTTAAAATAAAGCGAAAAAGATTGTAAGTCATCAATGCACGCTGCTCTAAAGAGAAACTTTTTTGTATTTGTATATACGATGCCAGTAGACATTGGTTTAAAAATTCGTCAACTTATTGATTAGGATCGCTAGGAAGCTCTGCATAAAAATTGCTATGAATGGCTTACATACACCGTTAGGATGCACAATAATTGAGCCCTTAAAGGCTTTCACTTATTATATCGTTATGTTCTTTTCGTTTAACAAACATTGTCATCTGATAAGCAGCGAACTAAGCAGCAACAAGACTACCACGTTATCTAAATATGTATATGTCACGTGTGTGTTCATGTTTGATTTAACAGCATTACGGATTTATATGCGTAATATTTTGTGGTAGAATTCAGACTAATATTTCCAATATATATATATGTGTGCGTATGTGTGTGTGGGTGTCTGAATATGAGCGTTTTATGCGTTGTATGCCAATCAAAGCCGGATATCAATGGGAAATTTTAATGTTGACTGCATTTCCGGTCTGATAC
The DNA here is from genome assembly GCF_014805625.2 of Glossina fuscipes. NCBI lineage: Eukaryota > Metazoa > Arthropoda > Insecta > Diptera > Glossinidae > Glossina > Glossina fuscipes. The sequence goes on from NW_023998417.1 coordinate 11,656,188, forward strand.
AAGTGTTCAAATATCTGCTTGTGCGGCTGCATAACACATACACCCACGTCATTGACATAATAACGCATAGACAGGTATGTGCGTACGTGTCTACACGCGGTTTGCTGTATATGAGCATAACGTCTAATTTGAAAAGGAAATTATATTGTCGCGTTAAAAAGAGAAGTTGTCTAGGATATGTACATACACACACGCACACACACATAAATGCGCATCGTAATTTTCACTTATGCACATATGCATGTATTGATATGTATTAGAGCAAATATTCGATCATTACAGCGCGTTCATCGGGTAAAAGCAAAGAATTCAAACTGAACATCGCAAACATGCAAGCAAGAAATTCTTGATGCCCTGATGTTAATAACCACACTCACAACGTCATCATCATTGTCATCATTTGTAGTGTGCACGACGTAGGAGTAATATTTTAATTTAGACGTAAATCAAGAAATATTTATACAATAAATGAAAGGAATATAAAATTGAAGGTACGTTGGCATGACTTTTTTTTTCAATTTTCAAAAGTCTCTTGAAAACAATTTTTTTTTTTTTTTCTTCATAACTTTCTTTTTTTTCTTCTTGTTCTTCGATGTTTACGCAATTAAAAGCAAACAAAAAAAATCATGATTTTTTTTAGTTTAAGTAAATATCGTTGGGAATAAAGCTACAAAATGTGGGTACACAGTAGATTTATGTTGTATTCACGAGGCAGGATATTGGATCGTATGTAATTTTAAAATTTCTTTTAATACAATTTGTTGAGCTTTATTTAATTCTGTCAACTATAAATTTTTATTAATGTTGTTTGAGTTGTTGCCGTTTTGTATGGCATAGAAAATACTCCCTTCTTTTCTCTCTCTCTATTTCTTCTCTGTTAGTCATATTCCATTATAGTTTTATATTTATGCCCGTCAAGCAGTAGTCAACCAGAGATGTTATCATCGCGTTAAAGCACCTGCAATATCCATAAGGAAAATTCTTCTGACTCGTTTTTAGCATGTATGTCTGTCCGTCCATTGTCTTTGCCGCTGCTTCAAATTTGATGAAAACATTCGAAAGTATCTTGCGGGTATTGATCACAAGACACGCCCGCAACCCGCCACCCTAACACCGAAAGCAGAGCTATGTCTTCAAAAGCAAAGAAATTGGGTTTTCTACTCATTACTGATAAATTACAACGGCAACCGTAAGCAAACCTATATTCCACGTATAATCTATGAATTATCCCAAAAACACATGGTCGAAAACACATCCACCCAGTAATGAACAGCATCGAAAATCGAAGACAAAGATGGTGTGGTTGCAAGCGTCGGCCACTGTCAAATACAATTTTTTTACTTGTGGTTTTTTTTTTTTCGTTTTTTCTTACTTTTTACTCGCTTCTAAAATGGACATTAGTTAAGAGGAGAAATATAAAGATATAAAAAAAAAAAAAGAAAAAAAGAAAACTTGTTCGTTAAAACATTTAGTGCTAGTTCTCGTATTTCATTTTAGGTATCCGGCACCATATGCGACCCACTTCAACTTCACTTTGCTTGTTTATATATGCATTTGGACGCATAACGTAATATACCACAACAAAGTATAGAAAGTATAGTGAGCAGTATAATCAACTTTAACAAGTGTATATCAAGTTTCAAGAAAAATAACGCACAAAATTCTGAGTATAAATGGAAACTAAAAAAAATAGAATTATAATCGGCGTAGATCGAATTTGTTTATTACTGATTATTACGCTACTGTTCATATGCGACTTCATCTTACAAATTCCATTTTAGGCAATAAAGTTCCGATGACACAATTGAACACATTTTATAAAGGATTTCCTGGGCAATCTTTGAATTCGATTTTTGTGGTTTCCTTTCATTACATTAATCGATTTATATAGCTTTCCACTAAAGGTTACGTTGCACTTTGACCGAAGGAAGAATAACACAAACAGTCGCTTGGTGAAAGCTGGTAACAAAGTTTACCGGAAACTGCATGGGTAAGCAGACATTCCTTTCAAGATAATTGTTAGGGTTTCCTAATGCTCCTTTAAGTAGGCTGCCACTTGGCAGTTATTTGTTTCCTTTCAACTAAATTTCAATTGAAACAATGAATTTTCTTTCTGACTTCCTTAACACTGTTTTCGTTCGGGGAACTAGCTTAGTTGATGGAATTGTTTACCAAGGCAATCATAACAAGACAATAAGGCCAAAAGAACTCTGCAGGGCAATGCGCTCTATCCCGAAGTCAATCCTGATTCATTTCCATAGGTTCGCGAATGAGAAAATTATATAAAAAAAAACGATGAATGTCGCGTCTAGAAAAGCCTTGATCAGTAGATTAATATGTTGACGTTTATCTATAGGCGAACACTGCAAGATCGTCATCAAGCTTTTAAAACGCGCAGGGAAGTATATGCGACTAATGTGTGCCACGAGAATTACCAGCAGCTGATGCAGTCCCCGGCCAATAGCTTTTGTTTCTCATTGGCATATATATATATATATATATGTATATATGTACATGCTAAAAATTGAAAATTTTTGTATATGCTTTTGAAAGCATTCTGCGAAACAAATACAAAACAAACTTGTACAACTTCAAGGAAGTCGAAGTCTTCTCTGGGAGTTTTACAATTTCAGGTTTCCACTCAAACTTGTAATTACCGTAATTGCTGAATATTTGTTTGTATTTCTTTGCAATGTTGTTTGCGCACGAGATTCTGTTTGCAATTAAATAAAATTATTAGTTCGATTAATGTTAGGTTTTTGCATTCATACCAGGTATTTGGCCTGTCCTTAAATTTATTGAAAATAAAATAACATTTATTTCATCATTTTTTTTTTTCAAGTATTTAAATAAAGAATTCTTCCAGTTAAATAAATTAAAAAAAAAAAGAAGCCTTTAGTTAGTTATATTTCGTCAAATGCAACTGTTCTCTTCTATTTCTTTTGTTTTTAATCTGCATTATTAGGGTTCGGTGGACAAGGAGTTGTGAATTAAATAAATCATATCTAGAGCACATGCAGATTAGAAAACGATACGATTCTCTCCGTATGTTGTGTTGGCTTGTGGTAAAATAAATGAAATAAATGAAGTTTTCCATAACAAACACTGCTACAAGTGTGCATTAATCAAGGAGCGATCAAGGAGTATATGTAAATGCGTTTATGGGCATAAATAAGCTATGGACTTACGTGAGCAAAAAGCATAAGACAACTTTTCAATTCAATTTCAGCTGTAGTGCTTGCTTAGAAGAAAGTTTTTTGTTTGAGAAAGGTCGAGATCTCTGTGCGAGCGGAGTTTATCTTAACATCTTATCTTATGGTGTGGAGTATATTAAGTTTGTAACACTCAGAAGAGATTAAGATAGACTTTTCTTTCTTTTTTTTGTTCTACCGAAAGATTCAGATACATTGCCTGTTCGCCTACTGCCTGCTCAGGTAGTTTTCGTCCACAATCTAAAGGCTATAAATTTTGACCAAGGACGAAATGAATTGAATCGGTTCGCTTCCACAACCACTGCCTACATTGCAGCCTTATTTCGAAAAACAAGAACACATAAAATGCTTCTATTTCAAAATTTCCCAACAAAAATCGCTGTGTAATGGCATTTTAGCACACTATACCCCCTGATATAGCAGCTTTTACGAAAAGTAAGCCTTCACATGACACAACCACCAAATTTTTAATATTTCACAGTGTGAACGGGTCCGTAATTAGGTGTAATTAACTGTACCAAATTTTGGCACGCGGATCTATTTTTCGGACCCTGCGACGTATAAGGGCTCTCATGTAAAAAATATGCTTTCACATGAGCCAAAGATATAATTTTTGGTATTTTTGGTATTTTCTGAATTAATGTCGTCATAAATAGTGTCGTTCCGTGATATAATTGGACTTTTCTTCTTCTTTTTTCTTTTTTTTCTCTACTGAAACACACACAAGGAAACTATCAAAATTCCAACAAGCAAGTAAAGATAACTATGCAGGCGATTTCACTGTTCCTGGCCTCATTATGTTACTCGGATTACGATAAAGTTAATACACTCTCTGTCGAAGAGTATAAAAATACGTTTTAGGTGAGCTGGAAATGCTTGGTTATATTGCTTATATTGTTCTATAAAAATATGTGTATACATATATTTTTGCGGTATATAAGTATGTTTAACTTGTATATGTATATGCAGCCTTATAAAAGTAAGCCGACACAAAGTATGTCGGTTTTGGTTAAAAGTCTATATGTCTACTATACACTTAGCCACGCCAGTGTGGGTGTATGCATGTGTGCATGTATGGGTATATGGGTATAAATATGGCAGACAATTTTAGGGGATACTGTAAGGTTAACAGCAAGTGAATATAAATTAAATGACATTAGAGTCGACACATGTGCATTTATAATGTCAGAGATTAGGTAAATGAGCGTACATGTACACCTTACCAAATTTTATGTGACGGCGTACACTCTATATATATATATATATATATATATATATACATATATGTGTGTATATATAGAAGTATATAAGCTTTCATTAAACACTCACAAATACCGTTCATGGGCACTTCTATCTAAGTAAGCACGTATGTGCTTATATTCCTACTTTATTCTTTGAAAAAGAATGATTGAATATTCAAAAGATTTTTGGAAATAATTGATGCAATATTTTTTTGATTGGTTTTGGGGTTTGCTTTCTATATTGTCGTTGTTGTTTTTACGGTCAAATCGAAATATTTTAGTATTTGTGGTAATTAATTTGGTAATTTTTCAAGTCAAACGCTTTGACTAGAGGACATTGTGGCTTTACAACAGCTTCTAAAACCAATTAAAGAAACGATTAAAAAAAATATAAGCATTTTGTTAATGTTAAGCAACTTAAAGGGAAAGGACTGACTCTTTTTTATAAGAGGAAATAATATATTTTGTAAATGAAAGCAGAGCAAGCTGCCTTTTTTTATTACTTTATTCCAGATTGCCTACCATACACCATATTCCTCGGATATTCTTATATTCATTCAAAACACCTTCTAGGCGATGAAGAAGTTAAGAAGGATATTAATTTTCACAATTTTAAGCGAAGCTAGCTATTACAATTAAGGAGCGAATATTTTTACAATTTAAGCAGCCTTTCGTCAAGTATTTTTTGGGAAATTATTTAAGTTCAATAGTAACTTATTGTTAAGAAGATTATCTCACCTCATTTTTCTAAGCATCTCTATTCGATTCAAAACTTACAGAAAGAGAGCATTCGGATTTTTCTAAATATTTCCACAAAATTTTCATGAATCCTTAAACGCAACATTAACTAGGACCAAGAAATACATTCATTTTTAGAAGAGGGAGTGACAGATATTGATTTTTCAATTAAATTTCACATATTTCTTAACACTAATAAAGAGTTCCCAGCAACCCTATTTTTGTTAAAAAAGAAAATGTACGGACTTGCACAGTCCGCTTAAGACTTAAACAGCAGCCTATTCACCATTTGAACACGTTGACCTTTAAACACGTCGATTACTCGCTTGAAATGATAATAACTCTTACTCTGAGTTCGCTTTCAATCTCAATAGTATCCAAGGAGAATGACAATGAGCAAGGGTTCTTTGGGTTGTCTTGTTACAAAACTAAACTGATCTTTCAGTCAGCTATAATAAATAACGAATATCAAAAATAAAGGTTAACTTATCAGTAGCGGTTTTACAGCATAGGCTGTCCCTGTAGAAGGACTTATTTAAAAAGCTCTTGAAATGTGAATATGTACACATAAATTTTGGCCCATTTCTACTATGTTTGGTGGTTTGCTGCTTGCATTATCATATGGTGTGCGGATTAATTAATGATTGATAAAGCTATTGAAGTAATGAATTGCTTGTTTCATTGATATATTAAATAATACGCAACGTTGCGATTTATTTTGATTTAATGGTTGAAGTAAAAACATTGCTTTTTGCACGTAAAAGCAATCATGATCAGGGTCGAGCATTTGATATTTACAAACACATTCGATGATTAACTGCTAAATACAAGTTTTATTATGGAAAATGTTATTATAAAATATAGTTTTCTAAAGACTGAATATGTAATTACTTTTTTTTCCATTTTATTTCGAGTATTTTCTCCTGCACAGGCAAATTTTTTTGTTCAATTTATACATAAATAACGGCTTTAGAAGAAAAAAAAACTGGCGTACTTACCTATTTACTTATATGTTTTCTCGGATATGCTGAATAAAAATGATCTTTTTTTGTTTAAATAGCATTATTTTATTACATTCTGATGATTTCTTTTGTTTTTTTAACGACACCGGCTCAATTTTAACCATTTTTATAATTTGCTCCTTCAACTAGTAGTAGCTTAATAAAACAGCTGTTCTTTGTTTTGATGCAAAGGCATATATACAAAAGCTAAATGTTTTTTTTTAAATTCGTCGTTTAGAAACAAAAAAAAATTGTTAACTAAATGACAGCAGACGGGTAATGATTTGTAATCACTTGATCTGTTAGCCGTTAAATTTAAATTTAATTTTATAGTCTATGCTTAATTTATCTCGTTGATGTTTTCATTGATTTATCAAATCGATTAAGTGAATTATTTCAGTAAAATTATGAATTCCTTAGAGTTTTATATGTTATGAATATATTTTTCAATTGTTGAGCATAATAACATACCCCAGTAAGGATATGTATGTATGCATTCTTAGTAGGAAAAATTATTAAACAAAATCATTTTTTGCAAAGTTCATAACTGTTGTTACAAGTCTCGACTTAATTAAAATGAAAAAATGTAAGATTTAATATTTTGTTTTCCTAATTTAGGGAAAGTTCTCTCCAAAGGGCCAGTGTATGCTGCATATTTTCTTCTCTACTAGTGCGCTTACCTAAAACTAAGACCATAAGCTGCATGATATGGCAACATGGACTTTAAACTTTTGTTCACTTTGCATCATCATCATCATAATCATCACCATCATCACCGAAAGAATGCAATAAGCTTGCAGGCTGTTCTCATCATCGTCTTTTCTAATTTAAAATATTGTAGGAGTTGATGCTTAAAGCCTAGCAATTGCAGGTGTATGCGTAAATAAATCAGGATGATGGAAGTGATTGATATACATGTGCGTGTGTGTGTGTGTGTGTTATAGTTTTCTTTTTGTTTAGTTTTGCGTATACCTAGTTACGAAGAATTAGTTCACTTGCACATAACTTGTAAAGAGGTAAGACTGGTACTACAAGAATATATACGAATAGTGTAAGAATATAAGTTTCATCTGTATATTCCCCTATAAAGTCTACTTTATTTAGTTTCCATTCTTTTTTTCTTTCTTATTTTTGCATTCTTAGGTATTCTCACAACCATTTTGTAGGCTTAAATTTTTCTTACCTTATAGTATACATAACTATAGTGCGTGTGGTTGTAATAGTTTTTATGTGGTTATATTTAGTCACATCATTGGTTTCGATATGCTGGCGAAAACACTTTGTGCTCACTTGGATGGGTTCGTTTTACTCGTTACATTTTTATATTCTTTCTCTTGCTGTTTCTTTCGTCAACATCTTTAGGTAAGTATTTGATGGCTTGACTTAATTACAAAACTTCCTTTTTGTTCATGACAAAATTGCTCGGCATTACCTAGATTTCACTACCTTGGCTTTCATTTCATTGCCTGCATGCATGTCTGTCTGTCTGTCTGTCTGTCTGTTCATTAGAAAACATGAATTCAAATTCCTTATATGCATTGAATAGAGAGCTTATAAGCACACACTTACCACTTTGATACGCCACATTAACTTTGTAAATATGCAAAGAATTTTAAATGCTTTACTCTTCTTATTACCCGACTATTATATTTGATAGAGTAGATCAGAAAAAAAAAAAAAAAACAAAAAAAAAAGTTGACTTTTGATTAGAAAAAACAAAGGAGAAAAGAAAAATATGAAAGCGAAAATGGTAGAGACAATAAAAGCCAATATGAAGCACTTAATTACACTCACTTGAAGAGGAAGCATAGTTTCCTTTTTTAACAGTATCTCTCAAAAAGCAAATAAATGATCTTTTCATTGAGAAAAGCATTATTCACTAAATGCAACTAACACTTGAAGATAGTCATCCCGTAACAATGATTTTATTTAAGAGTAAAACTTATTTCTTGTTCAACAACTTTCCTCCCAGAACTAACCCTTTCAATTGCTACGGCGACTATATGTCGTCATTGATTTGTTCAAAATTTCCTAAGATGCAATAACTTCCCACATATCTTCAAAACTAAAAATCGCCTTACACTGGACTATGCATAGCTTGTGTTATGCTTTCAAGATCAAGTTAATAGTTCTCCTTTTATTCTTAAATTCCTATAAGAAATTCCTTATATCGATGAAAGAGCCCAAGAAATTTAAAAGCTTATTATGCACTAAGAATTTAAAATTTAGACAACCAGTCGCGTAAACTTTGCTTAATATTTGATTACTTGAGACGTTTAGCGACTTATTTTATATTCATCAGTGTTAAGCGCGAATTATGATAGAGAAGAAAGAAAAAAAAATGACTACAAACTGCAAACGAATGATGAGCTTTATTAAAGAGATAGCGCGCCACACCTGGGGAATCATTAGGATATCCCGTTGAGCACAACAACAGCGATAATGTTAAGTGCGACAAAGAAACAATTTTGCGTAATTCCATGAACACTTTTCTTCCTTTCTTTCATTGAACAAAATTATTATGATTTTTTTTTACTTCGTAAAAGAAAATTATGCACTGCGAACTGAAACAGAGTTCCCGCAATTAAGTACAAAGAAGAAGACTTAACTGAAGTAAATAAGCTTTATGGTATATGTACACTTAACTATACCTATCTACCTATGGTCGTGCGCAAAGGGCTTAAGCAAAGATTCTGAAATGTGTGGTATTTTACTCCTAAGATTTCAACGACATATGACGGAAAGACTGACCTACAGATTGACATGATATAAATCTATATATGTATATGTGTATTTTTTGGATTCCGAAATGAGTATTAGTCATCATTATAAGCCGCAGGGAAAATTTAAAAATAGCTGTAATCCGCTTATTTTCATTAAGAAATTAAGATAAATTGAAGAAAACCCCGAAAAGGATTTACTACATTAAAGCCATTTAAACCTTGGGGGAGGAAGACTTTTCCAAAAAGTTAGCAAGTACGCCCTCAGACGAACTTATTTATATTCTTTCACTGCATTTAAGCCAGACATACATTGTTATGCAACATCGAGATATCGTCGATTTATACCCACCTCTACCGGACGATGATAATGTAACATACTTTTCTCGTGCAATTACTATATAGTAACAGAAATTGCCATAGGAAAATGAAAAGTCAATTTTGCTTTCGGCGATGAATACTATGGCAAAGTGAGTGTGGCGCATCCACAAAAATTTGATGCAAATATGATGAAAAAAATTCAAAAATTTTCTTCTTACCTTCATCAGGAGCTAATGATCCCTTTTGCCTTGATATTTTCCGTAAGAAGTCCATCCGTTATGATCACTTACAGTTCAGTTCAGTTTCAGTTCTTTAATAGAAATAAGTAAGTAAGTGTAAGGCAGCAGTGCCATGTTGCTGTCGGCAGCACTAGGCACTCTTGCGCTTAGCATGAAGAGCTGAGCTGATTACCTGTTGGTTTGCCGCAAAGATTATTTCATAAGTTTGCTTAAATCTGATATCTTTTTCGATCGTTAGTTAAAGATCAACTAATTCAGCATATCATTAACGCTCGTATTAAATTAATTGAGTAAAATTAGAAAATTTTCTTTTAATATTATTTATAAAGGCATTCATTTAAAGTATATCTCAAGTGCTTAACCTTCGGATATAACTTGAAGTTATTTCATTTACTTTCATTTATATATGTTTTCCTACAACATTTTTTAGCAGATATGACAGCTGAGAATGCTGTCCTATATGTTGCCGAATTCTAAACGTAATATATATTGTAAAATGTTGCATTGCAAGTAACATGCTGCTTACAGCATGTAATACATGTTATATTGCTGTGCAGCTAACATGCTGTGTAAACGAATGTATTTGTATTCCATAATATCCATATGGAAACAATGGGTGGCATATTTTTTTTTTTACTCTATTTTTGATAGCCTCAAGCTTCGAAAGGTAGTTTTTGGTTTTTTTTCTCTTTTCAGCAACGAAATCAACCAAGTGAGAAACTAATTCGAATCGTTGGCTGGACAGGTTAACAACGCGCGCGGGCTTTAGGCGAAGATTTCACACCATTTTATTGATGGACATATATATAATATGATGTATGTTAATTTTATCGAAAACATTTCATACATCGTTTAAATATTTTCGAGAAACAACAACAACAACAACAAACATGCCCTTGTATATTTTATAATATAACAAATAAATATTCTCACCATTATCATTAAGAATTCTCCATATATTCATATTCATTTGTGTGCATAAATTTTTAATGGCGACAAAAACAACAGAAACATCATCAATTATTTATAAGTAAATGATAAAAAAACAAAAAAAAAATATTTTACCAATTGTTGCTATTTTTGATTGTGCACGTAATTAATTATTCAAAAGCAGCCGAAAAAAAAAGGTTCAAAATCTAGAAAATATTATTGAAATAATAATCAAGCGTATGTCATGTACGCATGCCTTAGTATTTTTGTATAATATATTGGATTGAATGCTGAGAATATTTTTGGAGGGAGCAGAATATTAGGCTTTTTAGGTCATTTATGCAATGCCGCGGCGGCTATCGACATTAATTCAGATTTTTTATCTTACACCTTGAAAATATTTATCCGTATTCATGACGTATATAAAATGTCAGGAAAAAAATAAAATTTGTGATTGATTTTGTTTTTTATACCTTTCACTACTTGTGGTGCGGGGGTATACAAAGTTTATGGGGACATAAATATCAACCAGAATAGCTTAAGATAGATCCACTTTTTATTATAAGGATGGATTTAGTTTTTCCGTCCATCTTGCGGGCTTGCACTCAACGTACGAATCTCAGTTTTTAAGATATTTTGGTAAAATTTGAGACACTGTTCTTCCTTGGACCAGGAATGAAAGCTATTGAAGATGTTCCGGATCGGTGCGCTTTTTCGATCACTTCGTATATAACGTCTTGTTTAGAAAAATCATTATATGAATAATTGTAGGCTGGTGTAAGGTATTTAATGGTGGACCCTAACTAACTATAGTACTTGTGCTTGTTTATTATTATATGTATATTGTAAGAAAGAGAGTTGTCCTTGTCACCCATACATTGTTACCTCTGTTCCTCTGCTCGATCAGATACATCTTAATCTTAGACGGGAATTTGGCCGTCACGTAAACTGATCTAACCTTAACATGAATTAAAGAATTTTTTCAAGTCGATTTACACAAGCTTTTCCCTAAGCAGCGAAAGATGCCATTAATGTAGTATATAGAGAGTATCGAGGGCGATCGCACGGACGATAAGGTACTGAAATTCGCACCATCATCGAGGCATAAATGGAAACAACACGCTACCTTCACGTTCATTGTGGTGTACCAATCCCAAAAAATTTGTTATAAGACTACAATCAAGGCACCTACTACATCTTTAAGCCTCTTGCCACTGGACGTGATAGTTGTGCAGTTATGCACGGCTCCATTGTAAAGATATTAGTGAACAAAAACTCCTCTACAAAATCGAAGGCCCAGCGATTGGCATTGTGGTTGGCATTGGTTTGGTTCGTAACCGAAATTTCTGCTAATATAATATGTAGTCAAATTTTCACTTATACCTAACATGAACACAATAATTGCGTGCAATATACGTAGAGGCATAAAAATGTGTAAACGAAACAATACGTATGTAAATGTATACGCGATATCTCTTTCGCTGCAATTCCAAAAAGTCTGTTGAGAGTTTCGGCACCAATTACTATTTAAGCCTGTAAGGATGGATGGAAATGCAAAATTTGTGCGCAACGTATTTTCGTGGTAGCTTTAATTAGGGAAAACATAGAAAACGTTCTACAGATCGAAGGCTGAAATTTTCATTGATGGAAGCAGTTAATCAGCCGTCAAGTACCAATCACTTCGTGCACAGAGAAAAAGCTGTCCAGCCGTAATTGCTGATAGCAGCAGGATTCAATTGTCCTTTAATAAGCGCCTGAATTTTGCTTGTCTATGTTTACTACAAATGCCCACTACGTTGCTTTTCACATCTGTAATTTACTTTGTGTCATTTCCTATTACACTTACGGCAATTTTGATTCTTAATATCCCCAAGTAAGCAAGAAAGTAAAATTGAAAATGTGCCCTAACAACATTTTCAATTTACTCTTGTCCGCAACTGCAGGTCATCCAATGCAGGTCACTCCGTTAGTATTCTTCACGTGTTCTTCATCAACACAAAATTTTGTGGACGTCTAGTCGCGTTCGCTTATCCATATTTTCATCGATCATTGTTTCATTCCACTTTCAACCGCTAGTGTGCCTACGCTTGACGAATTCGCTCGAAAAGTCATGCTATTGATTAATCATTCGCGGATTTATGACCCAAGCGCCATATTTCGCTAATCGTCTATTCGTCTTGCCCTACTTGCTTCCAATCCTCTCCACGTCTGTGTTCCATCCCTACGTACTTGCATAAATATCAACTCATGTTTAATTTACGCATTTGTTGTTGTGATTATCATAGGCCCGAAAGTGCGTTATCGCGTATATTAAACCATTCGTATGTCAAGTCATTGTTAACTGTTGTGCTTATGACCGTTCGCATGTTTACCTAATTATTCGACTACCATGCGCACGGATGTTCGCCCGTTCCACCACATCTGGTCGCCTTACTGCCCCATTCCAAAGTGTACATCGCCCTTTTCCAACTTTTGGTAATTCATTCTCCTTGGTATATATATATCTGTCGTTAAGAGTTGCAATTCTGTCCATGAGATTACATTTTGTGGAGTGGAGAGTATACTAATGATTTGTTTTATAAGCTGAATGCTTAAATCTTGAATTCTTACAGTTCGTAACACTGGCATTCCACAGTGTCACCAGAGGAAACACAATTCTATAGGAAAAGTACAATTTACTTGTGCTTATAAACGCATAAATGTGAATTTTTGTTATATAATGCAATCTCTAGAAGAGCGAATTTGATTTAATTCCCTCGCGTGCGTTAGAATACAAAGAGGCAATTTTTATATTCATTAACGGCGAATGCGCTAATAAAAAGAGAGAATGTTTGGTTTGTTATTGCTTATGCAAAGCGCCCAGATGAGCGCAAGATAAAGTCTTGAGTGTGAATGGTGAAATACTTGTATTTGGAAATAATGGAGACATGTTCGTCTATTTGTGTCTCCTGCAATCTATGTGCAATCTGTCTATCTGCTTTCGTTTCTACAAACCCATTGATCTTTACGTAACTCTATCTGTGTGACCGGATCATTGTAAGCGCGCTTGTCCGTCTTCCTGTTTCTTATTGTTCTTCTTCTCGGTCTATATGCCTATTTACTTGCTCACGCGTTGCGTTTGACTGCCTTTCCGTATTCTCTATTCCTCCATTCTTCTATCCTATTCTTCTATCCTCTTGTCTATCTGTGAGGCTGCCTTAACATTTTTCCGTACGTTCACGTCTTTAATGGTCGCTCTGTCTGTTTGCTTGTTTGTCTAGGTATTTATCGATATACCGCACGTGCCAGATCTTGTGCCTATACATTTCTCCTCAGTGTCTTTCCATCCGGTAGTCACTTCGTGTGTTCCTCGATCTATATTTTTCGTCTTCACCTTTTAGTTTGGCCGTTTGCCTTTTTTTCTTTTCTCTTTCACCTATGCTTACGTTCACACGACTATCACACCTCTCTAGCTCATCTATTTATCCGTTTATCTTAAGCCCAGTTTGTAAGTATCTCAGTCCACCTTTTGCTTCTGGGCCCGTTTTTGTTCTTCCCTTTTTTCTATCCATGGGTTTACCTATCCACCTGTCTCTCTGTCTGCCTACCTGTCGGTGCGTTCAATTATCTGTTTGTCTATTTAAATGCTTCTTTCTGCTCATTCTCCCATTTGACTATTCTTCTGTGCATGCATCTACACGCCCATCTATAATTTCATCCATTTTCCAGCCTTTACAGTATTACTGTTTCCACCTACGGTACTACTGCTTGCTCTTTTCACATAGTTTCTTGATAGTATAATTATTGCTTTTTTGATAGAAGGGTACGTGCAGTGCGTACTGAAAAATTCGTTGCGAACCTCTTTTGTTTGCTTGTTTGTGTATGCAAACTAAATCCGATATGGATGTATATCTGTTTATATATATATATATATATAGGCATTTATGCCGTTACTGAGAGGTGTATTTATATTTGCTTTGATGTTAATAGCAATTTGTTGGTAACACCTACTTGGATATGCAAAATTGACACAATGTATGTGGAATTTGTTACACAACCACCACTCAAATCAACTCAGTTCTGCACAAAATTCATGTAAACTAAACCATCCACACATAATAAACGTATGCGCACTATGTGTACAATATATATATACGCGCTTAGGGACGTAGGCATATGTTTTTGCGAATTTTTTGGACTATTATCAGGCGTTCACGTTAGTTTGTATGGAATGGCGTTTGACATGTGCGGTAAACAAAGCGCAATTTCACACATTGTCGTAGTCTGTTCGAGTTTAAAGTTTAAAAAAATTTATATACAAATACATGTTTTTCTTTTTAAAGTATTCAATGCTGGGTGTGGGTGTGTGTGTGTGTGTGTGTGCGTGCATGTTCTTATGACAGCGTATGTGGTTTTTAAATTTTATTGTTTTATAGCAGCAAAAAAATATACTTCTCGGTAACAGAATGCATACAAAGGATGGCAGAAACAGTTATATGAAAACTTTAGATTTCCATTAAAGTTTTCTATGACAACCATTTAGTAGCAGTTATTGCTTCATATAAATTTTATATGTATACATGTATGTAAGCATATTATGCATGTATAGAGTATTTTGCATAGACACATACATACATTGCCATTGTTGATGATTATTGTCAAGTACATGTAAAAGAATTTGTAAAGATGATGATGATACGAACGGCTATGACGACGACTATGACGATGAATATGCAAGCATAGGAAAAGTTTTCCCGTTAAAATATATAAATATACATATATATATATATATATATATATATATAATAAAGCCAATGATGCCGAGCGCAATTGTATATTGAAGGTTTTTTCCCCTTTATGCTATGCCTTTCCGTGCTTATATACTTATGTAATTTTTGTAATAAACATATCAGAGATAACTTTCATTGTAAATAAACTGAAAGCGTAAATATGTTCTTGTGGTTTATTTACACATACGGTTATTTACATAATGAACATAAAAGTCTACGAGCGAGCAAGTGAGTAACTTTCTCCATTTCTGCCTCTTTCTCTATGCATACATATAAACGAATGCGTTTATGTAAATCTGTGCATATATATATATATATATATATGTGTATGCATGCGTATGTGTTTGGGGCTTTTATTTTAATTGTGGTCCTTTTGATATCGCAAAATTAATCCGCACAAAGAAATTGCCCCCGAAATTATGCACTTTGACTTTATTATTGCATAACTTTCACGAACTCTGTACGAAAACTAAGCAAAAAACATTTCATTTTTCCTTTTTTCTTAAACTAAATGCAGATGAAATGATTTAAGATG
>NW_023998417.1:11671993-11683253 GCF_014805625.2 Glossina fuscipes
AAAAAAAAAAAAAAAAAAAAAAAAAAGAAGAGAATTCAGTTTTCATTCAGAGCTCTCCGTGCTACCCTATTCCCATCCCACACACTTCTTGGCCTGCTTTCCTATTTATAAATATATGCATATCTTTGTTTATGCTGGAGCAATAACGTTTTCATTTGAATAATAAGCGTTTATTTATTGAATTTCTTTTTGTTATTTATATTACTAAACTATAATTAAATTATCATTTGCCGTTCAACCCATTTGTTGTTATCGTGCATTATTTGCATATTTAAAATGTATTCAATTCCATGACTATGCCGCACATGGACAAAGGCACTCAGACTATACTAAAGCTCGTCATATGTATGAGTATGAGATGTGCATGAAAATAATATAAAATTTTATCAAAGTTCTCTACATATTTTTGCCTCTAGAGTGTAAAGCTCTTGGACATTGATTGAAATATCTATTAATGGATGTGGATGCACTTGACTAACCAATGGAATAAAAACTGAAAAATAAATTAAATTTATTCATTTAATCTTTTTTTTTCGCAATTATTATTATTATTATTATTATTACTAATAGTGTTATGATTATTATTATTATTATTTTGAGTTACGCGACCTGTGGAAATCGTTTTCAGATCATTCCTAAAGGAATTGAACTCAATCAATTTTATAATTACATATATCCTGCAATGCGCTACGATACTGCACGTGCGTAAAAGTGCTTTCCCGTTTGTCTACACGTCCGTTCGTCTGTCCGCTTAAATACAAATATTATTGCAAAAGGAGTTAGCTCGTTTTCAGATCTGCGTGAAGAGCAATTATTTTTGTCCTTCAAACTTTTTTTTTTTTTTGCATCAGTTGCGATAACTAAGTACGAAAATCTGCTCACAAAACTCACAATCACCCGAAAACTTAAATTAAAAAGAGTAAAAGGAGATTATGATGCGACGTCTTCTTTCCTTTCCTTTTATGGTACGGCCTGCTTACCATGTAATCGTGCTGTAGGATTTGCAAAGTAGATAACTTGTGGAGAAATTCGAACTAGTATACGGATCTCGTCATGTTTTTCCTGTCAATAAGACACAGCAAGGAGCAAACAGCGAAAAAGTCTATGCAAGAATTTTAACTATGGGTTCTCTATTGTTTCCGGTTAGTGTAACAAATCGAAAGAATAGGACGTCTATCACAAATGGAAAAACATACCGTCAAATGAGGGCCCTTGCGGATCATCTTACAATTTCCCTATCGATGTGTCCTCTGCCTTATAGCAACCCTACGAAATAAGCTATAACGACGAGAAGGATTGATCTAACTCTGCCCTGACGGCTTATTTTTAAATTCGAGAGCCCCTCTCCCGTTCGTTGAGCTAGTTCAGGTTGAGAAGTTAGTTTCTAGCCTAACAATATTATGAACGCAGGTTAAACGCTTAAACCTCTTAATAGTTTGGTCTGAATCTTTAAAAATTGCCTTACAGTCTTAGGATCAGGGAAGAATAATTTTTTCAAAAAGCCTCCATTTTAAGTATTCAAGACCACTCCGGTTTCGAAATAGTGTCATTTAGATATCTAAAGATGTTTCAGCGTTAGCCTAGTCAAGTATTAAATTTGAAAAGCTTATAATGGTAAGCTTGTAGACAAGCCTATGCCTTATGCTAAGAGAGAGAAGCAAAGAAAATATCAAAATATTTTTGCTGAAAATATGTTATATATGCAATTCTCACTAGCCAATGAGAAATTTTAATGCATTAACGTTAACGCCATTGCTAAACAGGCCAAACTCCTTTTGCGGCAAGTTGGACGTAGTCACTTAATTATTACAATTTCATAAGTTCTAGAAATTCTTTTTTATGTAAATTTTGTTGAACAGTTTATGAAATCTCTCTCTATACGCAAAAATGTTCTCCTTTCCTTGCACTGCTCTAGTAACCGAAATAGAAAAAGCCGATTATCCTTAATTTAACTTAAGCCGATTAAATTTAGTTTATTTTCATTTTCGCTATCTTCTTTTTTTTTTATGCTTTTATAAATTTTAAAATAAAACTTCATTGTTTTCATTAGATTATTTTTAATTTGTTTCTATTTTTTATTTTTTTGTTTTTTTTTGTTTTTTATTTTGATTTCACTTTTTTGTAGATTTATGTTATTTCTCTTATTATTAGGTTTTTAGATTTCTGTTTTCGTCTTCTTCAAATTGATATCCATATTTAGTTATTGTTGTAGTTGTTAAAAAATATATATATGTATACATATATAGTTTTGTTATTTTTACACATAAGTTAGTTTTTATACAACATTTCATTATTCATAAAATTTAAGTAATCAGTGCGTGCATCTGCTTTTATGTGGGATTATGATTGGTTTTAGAGCCGCATACGTATTACATAGGTTTGCGGATATTACGTGAATTTTTGTAAACACAATAAATGCTTTAATTTGTTTTATTATTGTTTTTTTTTTTTTCTTTTAAATAAATTAAACTTTTTGCAAATAAGTATCATTTTATTCTCATAGTCTTCCAAAAGCCGCGGGAAGTTAAGTGATATTCTAGATTCGTTACAATATTTGTAACGTCTAGAAATAGTGTTTGATTTTGTAGCCAAGTAACCATGTCCATCTATACGTCCATTCATTTATAACTTTCGAAATAGGTAAACAAAAAAGTTTCTTCTCTGCCTAGCACCGTCAAAAAACTAGAAAAACATCGTTTATCAACAATTTATAAACTACAGCAGGTATCGTGTAAAAATTATACATAATATAATCAACGAGGGCGATTGATCGCTTCACTTTCAAGCGTACAATTAAGGACCGCATGCATATCAATCACAAAACTCTTTCGCCAAACACTACCGTATCTAGTCAACTAACGCATAACAAACAAAACATTTCTCGGATGATTGAGAAATCATTACAATGTGATGAGTTATTTCACGTTTACAGTCTCCAGCTATAGTAAAAGGTTAATCTCGAGATATCTGATGTCTTTCATACACACGAGCGCATAGCGACAACGCAAAAAGCATACGTCAAATACCTAATGTGTCTAAGGAATATGACTAACTTCATTCAGCGGCCCACCGGTCGCACCTAACGTGTACGCGTTAGGGCTTGTAACGCGTGTTTCGACATGTTCGATAATGGCCAGTATGAAATACCTTTAAGGGGGTGATAGCGTTATTCACTTTCTAGCGCATCTTATAAACGAAATTCACAGTTTGCTAATTAATGAAAAATATGCTTTGAAGCTATTTCCAGCGGAAGATTGTGTGAATGTGTAATGATTCAAAAGAATTTTTTAAATTCTTTTGAAAATATTTGCATGGTTTTGTGTGCATACATATGTGTGCATAGAAATTACCTACAGATCAGTACGCTTGTACACTCTTTTGGTGCACTTAACTTATTTGCACAAAAATTCCTGATTAAATTAATCGGATTTAATTCATTTCCTTCTGTTTATTTGTTGTAAATGCTTATGGGTAAATGCTTAATTTCATTCATCTTATATGTGTTTGTTTATCTGTCATTTCAAATGTTCCGGTATTTTCTCCATTTACTAGTGCGACTAGCGTGTACCGTAAGCTTTCACCAAAAAATTTCTCTCAAACAAGCATTTCAAAGATACCCGAATAAAAATACAATTCCGTTTTAATAATAAACGATGAGTAATAGAGAGGACTTTCGGAGGGAATGATAATACTATTCTAAAAAGAAATCTCTAAGATGATCTGATATTTGAAATTTTCATATTTTAATGCGATTAGTAAGTACAATTGCGGCTTACACGCTATTTCGTATCATGTGTAACTCTTTCTTTGACCGATATGGGTTAATAAAGCAAAAATATTATGCACCTTGTTCGAAAATATGGTTTACATATCGCAGAAAATATCATTGTGACGAGAGGCAACTCTATGGGAATACTATTTTATTTTGTTTCTAGCCCCTTCATGTATATTTGTTTGCATGCACAAATATCAAAACATAATATCTGCCTTGGACCATTCTATAGAAAGCTTTTATTTTAGTCTCTCTATCGTTTTTGTGCCCAACCTCAGGGTATGTATGGGAGTTGCGAACAGCTTGGAACGCTTCGAAAAACCACTTTTAAACGCCATAAACAATGGAACCAATTTGCCATTCCTGGCATCTGTCTATATGTCTGTCAATTTGTTAAAACCGCAATCACAACTAGATCAGAGCATCTGAGGAGCACTCATCATTACGATATTATAGTGATATCCACTGTTATTAGGAAACGTCTTATCTTTGCCGAAATTAGAGTAGATTCTATGTATTCAGTTCCAAATTCAAACGACTAGAAGTTAGCAAGCATAATTGTAAGCTTTGAATAGTCTTTCGTAGCAACAGAATTGCAAGGTAGCAGAATGTTGCAGATTTTTACACCTAACGTATTTTCAATAATCAAATTTTTTATTTTTATTTCCGTTTCGCTCGGCAAAGCTAACAACTTCATAAAGAAGTTCAGCCTAATAATTTATTTTTAATTTGGAAGTGTATATGCAAATATATTCTATAAATGTACAACATATTTCCGGACTAGGGATCATTTACTTTAAAGCTACTAGCTCTTTCATCAATTACAAATGTATAACATATTCTCGGCAATCATTTAATGTTTCGCGAAAGAAACCAATCCAATCTCTTAAGTGTGCACCACATTTTCGGACAAGAAAATTATTAATTAAAAATATGTTATTAAATATTTCAAAAATGCAATTGATGTAACTATTTATAATTTAAAAATGTATACCGTATTTTCGGACAATTTTATTTTTTTTTGCAATTTGGATGAAGAAAACATCAGTGACTAAGAAGAAGAGAATTTCCTTTTAATAATTATTAAACCAATAAACATTTTCTTCTCTTCTTTGTAAGGCTTCCAGAAAATGACAGCAAGACTTGGTGCCTTCAATTTTCGAAAGTATGCATCCTGAGCATTGTCACAACTCATGTCAACATACTCGCCTGCATGAAGCCTCTGAATGTTCGTTGATATGTATTGAAAATAATAAAAAAGAAGGAAAGAAAATAGAGAAACAAAATCCACGGTATATATGTACACAGGTGGCTGCAAATTAACACATACTATTACTATAAACTATAAAGGTGTGAATGTATGTGTGCATTTTATTTTTTTTTAATTTTTCTTTAAATTTTGTAGCAAAAATAAGCATGCATTCACGTTTAGATATGCAGGCTGACATATGTTTTTTTCGGTGCTTATGTTTCGTTTTGAAATATTTTCTGTTATTATTTTATATATTTTTGTATTTTAATTCATTTTTACACACTGTTGCTTATATTTGTTAAATGTTCATCTTTTTTCATTTTTCTTTCAATTGATCCTGTGCATTTGAATTTTGCTTTTTTTTTCAATTCAATTCAATTCAAATAATTTGTTTTGTTTTGTTCCTTTCTCTTTCTCTCTCTCTCTCTCTCTATAAAAATTTATTACTTTCTAAATATTTTTATTACAAAAGAAAAAAAAAAACAAATAAATATATACGAAATACGAAAAAATATTATTTACATATTTTCTGATTTGTTGTTATATAAACGCTTAAAAACAGTGACTACTAACATCAACTCTGCATAAAACATGTATTCCTGGATTTTTGCCGTCATCATCATGTCACTTATGCAAATTTTTTATTTTGTGCTCTCAACCAAGCTATTGGTTTACAATCAACAAATAAACATTATTCAAAAAACTCTTTTTTTTTTTTGGTTTATTGTTTTTTGTTTTTTGGTTTTTTTTTTTGTTAATTCATATACACATCATATGCATACAATAGGAATATGAATGAAATAAATTGAGGCAACCTTTACTACTAGAAAATTATTTAATGCATATGGTTTTCATTTAAGGGAAACCGTAAAGAGCACTCAGAAGGAAAGTTTGCCTAAAGAAATTTTTAATTGGTATCAAGTTTTCATGAGAGGTTCTCTTATCAAAAACTTTCGTCTTCTAGAGCTTTGCAGAAGAATTGGCAATAATTTTTGCTTTTATGTTGTTTTTATTAAGGTCACGCATGTACACATCATTCAATTTCCTTTTCAATAATCGAACGACTGCCAGGCAATGCAATACTCTTTGTTTAATTTTTCCACTTTGATTTAAAAACATGCTTGAAACTAATCACAAAGAGCTCCGATGTCCTAGAATGGCTAGCAATAAATGAAAGTCATCGCAAACCTGCAAGATTTCTAATCCAATCAAAAACAGTCTATCAAAAAGAGAAAATGAGAATATTGCAAGGCGAATGAAAAAGGAAAATATCATTCTAATGCCAATGTCTGATGTCGGTTTTAAAAAAAAATAAGAAAGAAGGCAAAAAAGGGTGGTTGGGTGCCTGCTTCACTAAAACAATCTGTAAACTGACCGGTAGAGATTGAGCAAAAACTGAAGTATATGGTGAATAAAAAATAAAAGGTTCCCAAATCTTTCCCAACTCGGGCCTAAGGAGAATTACGCAAGTACACACCTCTTCCTCATCGTCTTCAAGTTCTAAGTACAAGAAAAGTTATCTACTTTTATGTATTATATGATTATCGTTAGTTGATAAAACTTCAAAATGATATTAAATTGCGCTGGGCATGAACACCAGTAAATAGACTGCCTAAAGACTAAATTGCCCATAAAACCACTGTTTGACCACAAGTTTTTATTTTCATCGAAGGGCCTTGTAATGATGGTAAATAGACGCCTTGGTCGAAAGGGAATTCTAATAAAACATTTAGATCATTTTCCCATGTTACTGAAGAGTTCAACAGTCCATGAGTAAAGCCACAAAAGTACCCGGATAGACCAAATACCTTCAATAAATAATTTCAAAAGACAAATAATTAAACCAATAAGAAAAACAAATAGTGTGTAAACTACTTGTGTATTAAGATAAAGTGCCAGACTTTTTTTTTTTTGCATTCTATCATAACATCAAAAGAAGCGACTGAAACCATGCAAACTTAAAACAAAAAATGATAAATAATAATATGAATAAGATACACGATCAAATACTTTCGCCATAACTAAAACATTGTGAGTAGATTAACTTAACTGCTTCCATTTACAATAAATGGACACAGAATGCTGATCATAATCATATTACACGACATTCCTGCTTAGCGATGACTTCTCGTACTTCCGTCAATCAGTTGCGAGCACTTTCAAGTTTAGAAGAATGGAAAAGAAATGAAAAGTTCAAATTTGGACAAATTAGTTAAAAAAAAAATACAAATTCTTTTCAATAAAATAAAAGAATTTAAAAGTGAGTTATATAAGGCAATGGCAAGTACACAGCGCCTCAAAGATGGAAATGCTTTCATTTTCTGGAATAACTTATGGCTTATGCCAGCTTCCAATTTAAAAATTTGGCAAAGAGCTTTCTCTCGAACCAAGAAAAGTTTCGCCCATCACGATGTACCCACTGACAGTGTCCCAATTATTGAGAAATCATTGCTTTTTAATGCGTTTATCGTCGAGATTTGGTTGAAGGTAAACATAACTTACTTACTTGTTAGTTTTACATTTTCTAGATCGGTGTGAAATGTCAGATACGTTTCAACTTTAACCGAATACTGCGAATATGACTTGTTTTGCGATAGCATTCTGTGTGAAGGTGCATTCAAAACTAAAATAATAAAAATAAAAGATAATTTAAAATAAAATGATATCTGGTATATCCAGAACTTACATTCAATGTGCTCAAATGTTTAATGAAGAAGAAGAATATTTGGAAAAAAAACATCACTGTGTCCTTCATTTCTATTTTCTTTACTTGTTTGTTTACTTCTATACTGGGATCGAAAGTGTTGTTCGCTTTTTGCTGCATGAAAAGACTTAAAGTAAGTATTTCATGTAAATATAAAATAAAAAAAAATAAAAAATTTTAATTCCTTTACATATTTCTTTTTTGTTTTCAAATTGTTCGCTTTTTATGAAAATATACATGTGAACTTTTTTCGTATCACGTTACATGTAGCTTACCTACGTAGGTAGTGGCCATTAGCAAAAAGCTTTTAGTAAAAAATGATTCATTTTTTCCATGCACTTTTGTACACTATTTATTAAAAAGAGATTTTTTTTTTTTCAATGGATTTCACACGGACGCGCACATATCAAATATGATAATTTTATGTTTACAAAAGCAAAAAAAAAAAAAAAAAAAAAAAAGAGAAAGAGAAAGAAGAATACGTTTATAAATATATTGCTTAGTTAGGTAAACGAAATAAAAAGGAACAAAAAAAAAAAAAATTTAGAATTTGTTGATTTAATAATTTATTTATATATATTTGTGTTTTGTTAATTTGTTTTGTTTTTTTTTTTTTTTTTTTGCCGTTTTAAAGTTTACACAAAATAATTAAAAAATAAGACAGGTTGATTTAGGCTTTTTTTTTTTTTTTTTTTTTGTTTATAAATTATTTATTCATTTATTTATTTATTTATTTATGTTATTAATTAGTTGTTTTGTTTTATCCTTTTAATTAAAACAGTTTTTCATTTTTAGCATTTTGCAACTTATGTTAAAACGAAATTATTATACATATCCATGTACATCAATTAATGTCTATATATGATGGGAAATTGTGTTCTATTGCTTAAAAGTAATTAAGAGAATTTTAATTAATGATATCATTTACATAAAAAAATACATTTCATTTTAATTAGGCTTAAAAATTTACACAAGAAGAATTAAACATTTACAAAATACTTATCATATCACTTATTATCTTTTCTTCTTCTTTTTCTTCTTTTACTTCTTTTTCTGTTTTTCTATTTTGTTTTATGTACTTAATAAAAATGTCAAGTTTTTTTTTTTTTTTTTTTATATATAAGTTTCACACACATAAAAACAAAAGATGAGATAGAGTTTTTCATTAAACAAAGTGACATTGATGCACTTAACCCTTCACAAAGCTGAACGGCTTTTTTTTGAATTTCACATGAATGTAGGAGATAAGTAGATTTTCTTTTTACTTTTTTTTCTTTTTGGCAGGGGTGGTCAATAGTATAGTGTTTATATTGGTGATATTTTTCATTATTCACGTCTCAACTCCACTCTTCAAGGTCATATCACAAATCAAATACGCTCCCATTCGTCGTTTTCGACTAATAGACCGGATAATTAATAAGTGCTTTGCAATCGGTCAGATTGCATTGCGATCAAATAAAATCTTTGTTCGCTTCAATGTGCTTCGCTTTCGATCGCAAAACGCTTCATATTAAAGTACTAAACTCAAATATCGGTTGACAAATAAACCTAAACCATATTTTCCCCTGAGTGTACGAGTGTAGGTAAAAACTGCGACTACCAAGACAGTGTTCACGGTTTAAAATCTCAAGTGCGGTAGAGTTTTCTTCGGACGTAGCTACAATACGCGCTCAGTCAATTCAGCTCACACGTATATCTCTTTCTCTTGTCTCTCTCTTTTGTGAGAGTCACC
The DNA here is from genome assembly GCF_014805625.2 of Glossina fuscipes. NCBI lineage: Eukaryota > Metazoa > Arthropoda > Insecta > Diptera > Glossinidae > Glossina > Glossina fuscipes. The sequence continues at coordinate 11,681,454 of NW_023998417.1, forward strand.
GTGCTACTCTGACCAAACATTCCATAAATTGTTTTACTATGACCCAAAACCACTTCACGGTCGAATACATGACACACATAAGCAATAACAAAGTCGATGAAAATATACTGCAATTAAATATTGTGACCCGGCTTTGGTCGACGAAAAGTCACTTCACTCTTGATCACAAATGTTTGTGTTTAATCAATAATATCATCAGCCGTAAGCCAAAATAAGTTTATACTCATCGCACCGCTTCGTCATCGTTCGGAAATTCTCAGGCGACGAAAATCCACTTCGCAAAGCGGTCCCGGAGGTACTTGAGAGAAGGGAGTTTTCCGAGGTCTTATAAAGCGTTTTTTGAACGATCAAAAACTATTTTCAAATTGCGTCCGAATAAAGGCTACTTTAATCTGTTGATGTGTTGGCCACCCCTACCTCCTACATTCTGTTTACTTAACAGTTCTTTGACGTGCCGGAATGTTATTTGAACCTGATATCTTTTGCACTTAAACTTATATTTAAGAAACTAAACTATATTTGATTAAATAAACTATGATCACATATTACAACAATGAATTATATAAGAGTTTCGAAGGCTTTTCACAGATGTGTCTTACGTTTAAATACATTTCTCAAAAATAGTTTATAGTGGGATGAATTGGCTGCTTTATAGAGTTAGAAAGCTATTACTCAACTTTTTTTTTCTTTATTTTTTTTTTCTTGTTCTCTTCTATTTGACCGGTAAAAATCATGGATAAATGGATGTAAAGCAAAGAGTGCGTCTTCTGTTAACTTTCTATAAAAGGAAATATTAGTTTATCCCTCTATTTGTAGCAAACAAAATTACAAAACATACCCACAGAGAATCTCACATCTCTATATATATATACGTTACAACTCCGATCAGCTCGAGTTTTTGATCGACTAAATCATATTAATTTAAATCATTGCAACTTTGAAAAGCGAGAAACATAAGCTTGATTAAAGGGTAAAGGGAACTGATTGAGTTGTTTAGTTAAAGGTTACTTGCTTAGGTTTAAACGAACATACGAATTTTAACAATCGATTTAATCAAGGATCGTCCTAAACTAATTGATTTTTAAATGCCACACATATGAAGAAATTGTTAGCGGTTTTTGCACCAGATGGCGCTACCTTATCTGAGAGAATTTTTGAAACTGTCGCTTCTCCAAGCTAATGTTTACATCATTAAAAGAAAAACCGCTACGTTATGAGAATATTAGATTTTTCGAAGCGTCAACATTCGACGTCCTGTCGGAATGTCCGTCTGGGAAACTTTAGGGATATTACATTGCGATTTGCTATCATCCTTGCAACATTCCTTAGACATTTCTCTTCCTGCGTAATCCTTAACAAATTTGTCTTGCTCGCTGCATGAGCAGCTTTAAGTACAGTAAAGGAGTCTTTACGTCGATAATGTCAAAAGACCTTTTACCATGTTACTCACACACACCTGCCACAATTGTGGGAAAAGTGTGTAGCTATTGGTGGTTAGATAATAATTTGAATATTTTTGGACGATTGCTTGAAGTAAGCGCTTTTTTAATGAGCTATTATTATACCTAATAACTACGCAAGTCTTCATCCTTTGCTGGAATTTAATTAAAAAATTTGTGGATAAAGTACTTATCGAATTTAATATTTTCTTTCAAGTTCTTCCTACGGTGGTGGGTATAGCAAGAATCGTAGCAGATATCGCCGAGAAGTTTGTAAGTTTTTTAAATTGAAACGCGATACTGGGTAACCGTCAGGTTCGCCCTAAGACCAACTTTTTGTATTTGTTTTTTTTTTTTTTTT
>NW_023998417.1:11683353-11742131 GCF_014805625.2 Glossina fuscipes
TCTTTTTTTCTTTCTTTTTGTTGTTGTTGTTTGTTTAGGAAGTTCAATACTTTTTAAATGTTAATGTGCAAGTGTACGTGTAGATCCGCGCAAGCGCGTCCGCAAGTGTGTGTGTGTGTGTGTCTAGTATTAATATGTAACGTGTTAAACGCGGATCGTTTCATGTTAAATAATCGAAAAATGAAATAACTTTTTTCAAAGCTCTTGACTAACTAACTAGATTTTCTATATCGGATACTAAAACCTCCAAGTCCGAGGTTAAATCATTACTATTATGGCTAATATTTGATGCTGCTGCTGCTGTTGTTGTTGTTGTTGTCGTTGCTGTTGTTGAAGATATTGATGTTGATATAGCTGATATAGGCAGTGGTGGCGGATGATGATTATGGGCATGCTGTCTTATCGAATTGGAACGTTGTTGTTGTTGTTGTTGATAGTGTTGTTGTACTCCTGGCATTGTTTGATTTAAATTATTTCGTGCTCGCCTTTGTTCGGCGGACTGCATTACCTGGGCTATGGACGCTGGCGTGGTTAAATGGAAATTATTAATGCTGTTGTTGATGAGATTGGCCGGAGTATTACTGCCTGCAGCACAGCCTATGCTATTGCTGCCGTTACTGTTGGCAGCAGAGGTAGAAGAGTGTCCGTTACTAACCGTACTCGCAGCACTTGCTAATATATTAGTTGCGAGTGTAAGACTAGCTCTGGGTATATTGCTAAAACTAGAACGCGTCGCACGCTGAGCATTGTACAGGGGCAGTTGTGTAATGGCTGAACTTGGCGCTTGACAGTTAGAGGACAATGTTTTGGCTAAAACATGGGTGGACGACTGTTGCGCATTGTTACTTATACTACGTTTTAGGGCTTGCGAATGCGATTGCGATTGCGTTACTTTATTATGATTACTTTGTAGTTTGCTAACCTCGGCACCATTGCTGGCGCTATTTCTTCGCAAATGCATATTCGAATTACTTCGTTTGGTTGGTGGATCTTTACCATTTTTCGTTATGCTCGTCTTCAAGTTGAGGCTGCTGCGTTTTTTTGATTTTGTTAAATTTGTTTGATGCCCGCTCGGTATTAAGTTTTGCGTGCTGCCAAAATTACGAGATAATTCGTTGGCATTAGTTTCGCTAAATTTGCGAGAGGAACGCATACAATCGCTCGCAAACGGATTACTAGAACTTAAGGAACGCTGAAAATGATGATGACTGGTGGTAGCTGTTGAGCCCTGAATTATATCCATTTTTGATTTACTGGAACTTCGTTTCACTGCTGCCGGATCAGCTGTGGCTTGACTATTGCTATTGTTCGTCGTTGTGGAAGATGACTCTACATTAGGATCACTGTGGCGTTTTTCTGTGCTTTGCAGGAATTTCAAGTTCTCATAGAAGGGATTTTCCATTTTGGAAGGAGCCGTTTTAGGATTTAAGGTCTCATAGTTAGGTTCGTTTAAAGTTAATATTTGATTGTCTTCATTATTATTGGAACGCAGCAGTAAAGCTGCACGTTTTGTTTTCTCACTTAAACTTTTCACGCCACTACCTCCGCCGCTACTGTTTGTACCACCAGGGCCACTTCCATGGCCAGCATCATCTCTCAGACTATTAGCACATCTTTTGCTATCTTTCATATTAATCGAACGTGAATGGCGTTTAAATTTATTAGTATTGCTGGCCGGATTACCAATAATGTGGGTTTTGATTTTAGTATTTTTCGATAACCTCAAAGCGAACTTGAACGGTGGTTTATAGACTACTTGAAGCTTAACCTTTTCGTTGTTTAAATTACCCGTAGATTTACTCTTGGTGGGTGTTTTCTGTACCAGACGTTCCGGTGTTGATTGCGATTTACTTATCACTTTGTGCACTTTCGAGGAGTGCTCGATATGAGACAGAGGCTGAGCAACTATAGGTGATTCTAGTAACCATTTTTGTACTTTACCAAAGGTATTTGTATGATTAACTCCCATATCTAGACCGCTGCTACCTCCCCCCCTAGTCGAGGAATAATCGATTATCTCTTTGCTTGATTTTTTAAGCTTTTTCGATTTCGTTTTTCCACCACTTTCTGTTTGAGCAGGTTTATCAGTTTGACCCAATAAGGGATTAACGATATTTTGAGCAGTTGCTCGTTTCTTTTTATTGCGTGTGGCTTTTTTAATATCATTACCGGTGCTACCCCCACTACCAGTCATCGCTCCAGTTACCCCTATTGAGGCCGCAGTTTTCATTTTAGTTACACCCCTTATATGATTGTTATGGAATTTCAGCGGATTTTTACTGCCGCTAACTACTGCGAATTTAGATTTGTTACCATTGTTGTTGTTGTTGTTGTTGCTGCTGCTGCCGTTGTTGTTGGAATTGGCGTTGCGTTCCCCTCTTACCTTCTTTTTGAACGGGACTTTTGTACGCACGGCCGTATGTACGATAACGCCGTTGTTGTCTTCGGGCAGACGTACAGTTTCGGTTGTTGCGCTGTGTATTATAGTGACGGACTTCAATTTTAGATTCGAACGTTTCGCTAATAATTTCGTGCTCAGTATCTGTACGTTAGGAAAGTTACAAAGAAAGGATATTGCATTAGTCAGTGTATAGGGATGAAAACAGCAACAAACTTTTAACAAATTGCGTCCACTTATTGACGAAACTAAGAAAAAATTATGAATATTTTTTTTATAGGTTAGAATTACTACCAACGAACTAAATGAATTCAACAACAACAATGTTTGCGTCGCAAGTTTGCTAGGAAGATGTGTTGATGATAAAGTAACTGCATATGTATAAGTGACGCTTTTGAATCCGTTTGAAAGCATCCCAAAGGAATTAGTTAAATATTCACCATAGCTATGGCTTAAAAATAATTTAATTTATTATTTATAAAAATATACATATGAGCAGATGTCCGATGTAAGTGTAATAAATAAATGTTTTCGAGTACAAATGAAATCTAAAGCTTAGCATGATCCTTTGAAAGGATAAGGTGCAAAACATTAGACACAGCGTCAATCAGAGTACAGCTACATCTCAACGTTGGGGAAAATGACTTTTAAAAGCTTTCACTGCTATTCGAACAGCATTTTTATGTACCTAAACACAGACTTACTTTCCTGCTGTTGTAAGTGTTCGTGAGACTTTTGATGGTGTCGTTGTTCTTGATGTTGTCGCTGTTGTTGTTGTTGTTGTTGTCGTGGTGGTGATTGTTGCTGTTGCTGTTGGTGTTCATGTTGGTGTTGCTTTTGCGATTGCTTCACAGCAATTTTTTCCACATACTCATCATTTAAAATATTGAGAACAAACTTTACAATCTTTAATGGGATTAAATTGAAGTGAGTTAGGAGGAGTCAGAAGGCAAAAGCCAGAATCGAAACGGAGAGAAAACCGTATTGTATGCGTTACAGCAAAAGGAATTTTCAAAACAAAAACGTTCATTTGTATACGCTGCCATACAAACACAAACATCATTTAAGCTTAGAAAAATATTTCAACCGCATTTTTCACTCATTTCACAATACTTCGTAATCTATTTATGCATTTCAATAGTAACCAACTTTTTGGTCTTTCACTAAGAAACGCACACACAATGGTATCGTAGAAGGACTGACAGACAAACCAATTTTTTTTTTTTTTTTTTTTTTAGGATAAATTTCAAGAGATTTCATTACTACTGTTTTATGGTTACAGCAAAAACAAAAACAACAAAAAAAAAATATATATCATTTATATATAAAACGTTCAACTTGAACTTACCAGTAATATAAAAACCCCCACGGCGGCCAGAACGACAGTATACCAATTGTGTTGAATCCATTTTTTAAATGTTGCAATACTCTCTTCAGATAAGAGCAGTTTACGTAAAGTAGCCAAGGGACCGGAGGGATCAACTTCACGACATTTCTGGAAGACATCGCAATAACTGAAATGGAAAATAAATAGAGGAGAGGAGAAAACGACAAGAAGACAAAGAATACGGAGAATACAGAAAAAAAAAACGGAATAAATAAAAAGCAATTGAAATAAAATTTAAAAAAATCCTTTAATATTTTAGACGATTGCAACTGAAATTTAGTTAGTTAGTAGTGGTTAATTTTTCTTATACCTATATATAAAAAGGAATCGATATTTGACCATATATAATGAAGACGAATTCAAGCTAATGTATTATCATAAAATGCTCATCAATTAGAAAACTTAGGTACAAGGACTTACCCATTGTAATCATTGCAGGGTGTCCCTGGCTTGGCGTACATGTCGGGCACATCAAATGGTGGCTCATTCCATTCGAATGAACTACGACAAGGGTTCTCTTCACCCGGTAATTTGCAGCATAGCTCGCACGATTTGATTTTATCATCCTTGGGTCCGGGTATACATTGGCACGATTCCAAGCCATAAGCCAAACATATACTGCCCGTACATTCACCCATGTAGCACACAAACTCTTTGTTGCATATCGTCTTGTTCGGTTTATTCACCGACGGTGGACATTGCGGCATGCGCCCATCACAAAAACTAGGATCACGGCAACCGTTGTCATCGCGGCATTTATCACCGAACTTAAGCTTGCAATTAGCAGTGCAACAAGGTCCTTGAGAGGGACTGCACATAGCCTTCGGCGTGAGAGTGCAGGGTTTCTCATCGCTACGCGAATGCCGTGACATGGGGAAACAACAAGAATCTTTGCAATCCTCTTCCCAACCGCAATCGCATTGTTCTCCCGGCTCAACAACACCGTTACCGCATATTGATGTTTGCGGCTCAGTGAAGCAACCTTTCGGACTGCGAGCCTTAGCATTAAGTACCGGCTCAATTGATTTTAGCGAACAAGGTGAAAACTTATTGTTGTTCTTCTTATCGCCAGAGGTCGCGCGAGCAAACATTATATAATTACCATCCTCGCCACCAGGGGTACATTGCTCAGGGTCATGCTGAAAGGAATGAATAGGAAAACGTTTTCATTAATATGCGAAAAAATTGAAAGTAGCTCAGCACTAAAGTCAGTGCTGTAAGGCGTAGATTTGCTTGTGTGTGAGATTTAAAAAATTTTCGAATTTGATCCTCACAGCACCAATGCCGTACGAGTTACGCGACTCATAAGACTTTATATTCTTTTAGGGCGGCTGGTGGCGGACAGTCAAAATTGATTCCCTGCATTTGTTGCCATGAGTAGAAGCATTATTTGTTTCTTATGACTATCGCATGAATATATATGAGCAGTCTTCGAAACCCTCGACGATGACCTTAGATGTCATGTGTGTTACACTTAAACTGATTTATATCAATAATAATGAAGAGTACGCTGAACGATACTTTGGCTTTAACATTGAGAAAATCAAATATTTGGACAATTCAATGCCGCACTTAAGCGATTAATCAAAAGTGTATTTAAGTTCTATACTCTCGAATATCGATAGCTGGCAAGTGCAATAATAGCAGCTCAGAATAACCAAATAACAAAGGCGAAAACAACAGCAGCAAGCAAAGGCAAGAGTTTGACATACATATATGCATGCAAGTATAAACGAATGCAGTTTTATTCGTTCGTTCAATAGGATTGTGATTAAAATCTTGTCGTTCTTAACAAGACTTCAACTCGAAAGCAATTTATCGTTGCAACAATTTGCTTGATGAGTACAATTTATACGCTTACATACTTATGCTTGTACGCGAATACACACACACACACACACACACACACACACACACCCAAATGCGCATATACACGCACACATAGGCCGGAAAACATGCTGATGTGTAACACAATCATCCAACAGTGCATTTGCGTTTGCAGTTCTTTTCAGAGATGAAGCCAGCATATAAGGCGTATACGGCTTTATTGCGCGAAACCAAAACCTACGCAAGCACTTAAAGGATTTTTCTTCTCTAAATTCATGCCATTAAATGGAGTAAAGGAAACAACAACAACAAAAAACAAAATATCTAAAATTCATTGCTTTGTTACTCTACGCACTCTGTTATGTTTTGAAGTTTTGTTTATTTATATGAGTGCATGTGTTTGAGATATTTATCTCACAGTACACATGTGCTACGGCCAGCATCAATACGCTAAAATTGTATTTTGTGTTTTCTAATCTAAACAAGTACATGTTTTTATGCTTCATTATTATTGTTGTTGTTGCCTGTTGGTGATGTTGCGTTGAAGCTGCCTCTCGGAGATTTTCACTCTTTTTTCATTCTTTTGGTTTTTTTTTTTTTTCTTTTTTTTTGCGCTTTTCGATTTTATGCACACGCGACGAACTGTAACTAATTGCATTAAGTGCATGCACAATAAGGTTTTGTTTTATTTTCGTTTCGTTTTTTTTTTTTTTTTTTTTTTGTTGCATGCTTTTGCTGAGTTAAACCCTCCTTCCAAGTACTTTCCGGTTCTTCTTTTGTGTGCGTGCATGATGCACTTACATTGACGGTTACACATATTTTTGTGACTCCATTATTGCATCCTTTACAGTTGCGTAGTTATTTGCGAAACCCTGTTTTATAAACTACTGCTCGAGAAATACAAACAAACACAAGCTATGATTTTTGTGCTTAGTCACAGAATATTTCAATCTTCTTTTTTTTTTTTAACATATGTCTCTTAACTCTGTTTTGCAAACCACTACCCACAAGTGAATATATATTCAGCTTATCGTTCTATTAGCAAAAGCCATTTAGTATCATGCTCCGACATCACCTCATTATGTACTCACGAGTAGCATAAATGTTCAAGGGTAAGTTGTTCAGTTGAAGTTTCAACTCTAACTGACTGTTACCAGCGACTGCGGTTTAAAATTGAATTAACTTCTAATCCGTTTCTGTTCGTATCTTTATGATAACCCCTTGAAAAAACATGAACAGAAGAAGAAGAAGAATTATTAGAAGTGTTTCAGGAGCGAGTAAGGGGTTCTTAGGTGAATCGACTCTCTTTTTGGGGAATATGCTAGACCATCGTAAAGTTAAAAGCTAGAGAGAATTCACGCAATTTCCTATATATAAATATGTGAAGAAATTACTAAAGAGAAACGTTTTTAGAGGGATCAATATTTCGTCAAGAATAACATCTAGTTTGTTGACTACGATTGAGAGGCTAAACTCGGTTTAAATTCTTGCTGATAAATTGACTAAAATTGTCACTCGTGCATGCGGTACGGTACCTCTTAATTGTAAAGCTATATATCAGCTAAAGAGTTTTTTCAGATCGTCCTATAGGAAAGAATATATGTTGGAAAATGTTGTAAAAGTATTGGATTGAACGCCTGGCTCGAGAAGGATATTGCGTTGACTTTTCCAATTCCAAAAAAGGCGACAATTTTTTTCTTACTTAATTCCGGAAATTATTGACCGCCGCATTATATTCGCCTTGGCCTGTCGTAAGTTATAATTAACTAAAGTCAATTAAGAATATCAGATGATCAAGAATATATAAATTAGAGAGACTAAATTGTTGTTTTTGGGTCATGTTTCTGATCTCGTATCGTAATCGATAAATATATGCAAAGTTTTTAGTTACAAGCGATTGAACAGCAAAATAAAGGGACAAACGAATGCATATAACTAAATCAGTGAGGACTAAGGAAAGTTAAGAAAGGAACGCTTGAAATGTTCTAAGCGTTAATGAATCGTATGTAATAGAATTTACTTACCGGTGATCCAAAATTGTGGCCAATTTCATGAGCTAAAGTAACGTGAGATACAGCGGGTGGCACATGTTTTCCATAATTGAGTAAAGTCACAATACCGGTATTCAACGATTTTAATGAACCCCGATAATGCTGAAATAAAAATTAAAATTCAATAAATGAATGAGTGTTCAAGCTAAACAGTCCTTAGGCAACAAAAATAACAATTCGAATAATTATTAAAATTAATTTTCAACTCAATCGGATTCTTAAACTTTGTTTATTCTCACGTTAATTTCAACGAACTTTTTGAAGAAAATTTTCATTGCTAAGTCATTCCCACTATTAACAAATTTACGCAAATAAGACGTATAACTGTAAAGGGGCTTTTTAATATAATAAAAAAGAAATAAACAAAAAAATTATATTCGGTCATAACCGAATCTTCTATACCCACCAACGCTATCCTGAAAGCACAAAAATAGTAAAAGAATTAAATTCTCCTGCTTTGTAGTATGGAGTACGCGAAGTTGGTTTTTTTTTTATTTTCAAAATAAAGGCTTTTGTCGTATAGACGCGTGGGCATTGTAGGCATGTTCTTCGATAAGTTTAGATCACTTGCATTTAAATTCCAAGCACGTGTATTAATAAAATAAAATTTCGCCTTCTTTTCTAACGCAGTGATCTCTGTTAGCCGCCTCATCTAATAATTTTCAGGAAGAGAGCATTTTTTGTATCAATTTTTTATAAATTGCTCTCTCGCAACAACTGCAACTTTTTCGCAACAACAAATGAGCAAGAATTGATGAAATATGAAAAAATAATGATAAACGATCAAGTGAACGATTACATCAACAGATTTTGCTGATATGATTTCCTTAACTTAAGTAGACAGCAACATGCTTTCGGTGAAGAGCGTGAATGAAAACAATGTCATATCAACAATCGAATACGATGACTGGTTATAAAAATTCACTCTTTTGATGTTTTCGTATCCATGCGATATCTTTATTTGTGCGCATAAATTACAGTATAGCGATATAGGCGGAAACAAAGCGATTTTCAGAAAATAAACAAATCCTCACTAGCATTTAGCTATTCGTTTGCTTAAATACACAACAACAACAACAACAATGACTTAGTCTTTCATCGACAGAAAAACGATGTAAAAAAACATTATCCAAGATGGAGTATGTTTAGCTGACAGCGAATTTTTTCATAAGTACAGTTATCTTGTTTCTCTTCTCTTTTGGATAAATTTAATAAAATCCGGGCAAAATTTTCAATTGAAAATGTCCCGAAAGTATTGTAAATGTGATGGTGATTGAGTTTATGTCCAATCCTTATCCAGTTGATAAACGGTCACCTGGTCGGTCAAACTCGATATATATATATACATACATATACATATGCGTATACGTTAGAAATCAAAATTCCATGAATTCTTTTTCCTGTGACTTTTTATTGAGTCACGCTAAGCTTCTATTTAATTTTGCAAAGAAGTTATTATGTCCAAACTGGAATTACTCTTCGTATATATTGGTTAAACTAATTAACGTTTTCTAAAAAACTTGACACAAATTTCAGTTTATATTTAATGCACAACAGTCCGTGATGGTTAGCAGACAACGGCGAATACAAACATAACTCTGAGCGATAAATTTATGCATTGACATAAAATAATTTGAAAGTAATAAAATTGTGTTCCGTATAAAACACATAGGTGTTTAGTATTAAAATAAGTTACGTAAGCTTAAGCATCAAACTATTTTTAGTGTAAATGCCCAGCTTTGATAGAAAGATTGATTCGTATAGCTTACAACTAGCAAATTATTACTGTAACAAGTTTAAACATTTGGATTTTATGTAGCATATAGGTAAACTTACCCCAACATAGCCAAAAAATGTCATACTAAACATACAAACATATTCAAGTATGGCACACGATTGCAGGCTATAACATAAAATGAATGTAACATAGCCGAAAAATGCTGCGCTACTTGAAAGTAGTAAACCTCGCTACGTTAAGATATATCATCGGCCAAAAATACCCGAGACTAGGTAAGAAAATAATTCTCTTTTCGGTAAATTTGACTTTACCCATCAAGATAGTCATCTTCAAAAGTGCTGCAATAGTTCTACTCTAATATTTCGACGTCTCTTCTTATAAAATCATTGTGAAAGTTCGCTACAGTAATGTCCTCATCGATGGGGCTAAACGTCGCTGATGTCTCATGTGGAGAAGGTGGAGCATGTGCCAGTAACTCGAACCGAAATTCATCTAATTTTGCTATTGTTGTCATCGATTTGTAACAATGTGTGTGATGCTCACTGTAAGAAGACCTCATATTCGTTTTGAAAATCCCTTTGTCATGATTAAATTTTGATATAAAATATCTCTAGAATGTCAGTTGTCTCTTATAAACTTCACCCTTTGTTTGCCGAGCACACTTTTCAGAATTTCTAATCCAATTTAATTAATAAAACAAATTGAAAATCCAACTTTATGGTCTTAATCTTGATTTCAATGCTGAAGGCCGATGGCGCACGTACGTAGTGCGAATGCCAGCAAATAGATGGAGAGACTGATGACAGATCGATATTCATCATAATTGAAAATATATACCTATTTTACGGTACGTCAATGCATATTTAAACGCGTTATAAGCATTTGAAAAACGTAATATGCTCCTCGCTGCGATTATAATTAAAAGGCAGTAATGAATCACTAAGCATCAATATATGCGAAAGTTTGTAATCGAGGTATCTGCACCTACCTACACAATAGCAACATTAACTAGGTCATTGCTTGTTATTGATTTCCTTTCGCAAACGCGCGTATTTCCATCCATGGCATATTACATACATATTACGAATGCAACTTTATGTAACGAATGAACACATCCTACATCGTCGCACATCATATCGCTCGTGTATAGTTGAAGTAAATGTTTAAATTGGAACTCGAATTGGAAATAAACGTTCGCAATAGTACGCACTATAAATTTCTCTAAAGCTTGTTATACTAAAAATGTAAATTCCCGCGGATTTGCATTCATTTATTTATCCTAAATCAAAGCAAATCTCGTTGAGATGTTTTCAACAATTTACCATTTCATAGAAATAAAAATAAAAACAAGTAAACCACGGCCTACCATTAAATGTTTTACACTACTCTACCATCATTCATATAACGGCTTTTCAAAACAACGCAGTGCAATGGTACGATCCAAACCATTTTCAATATTGTTCGCCTTTGGTCCGAAATACTTCAGTGTATCGCAAAAATCTTGGCCTGTGGCTTGAGCAAAAGAAAACAACACAGACGGACGGACAGACAAATTTACATTAATTCAGCGGATGATCAATATAATGAAATTCGGATCTATCTCAAGCCCTTCTATATGTTACGGTATAATAAATGCTTTCCATTCATAAGCACACGATGCCTTTACTGTATATGAGCGTAGGCCTGTTGTTAATATAGTTAATCGCAATCTCCTCCAAAAATATAGCACACAGCCATAAGAGCTATACTTTACATTCTTTGATGTATGTATTTGCATATAAAATTTGTGCAATTTTTGAACCCTATTAGTTTAGAACCCTTTAACTTACACCGAAAAATGGAAACATTTTCTGAAAAATTATGAAAACATCTTAACAAAGCAATGCTTCGTTATTCGATTCATTGCTATGCTGTCGATTTGTTGTTGTACGCTACATCATCTGCATTTAGAGTTGCGTTAAGTTAGTGCAGGTATTTTTCAAGTCTAATCGTCCGTCCGTCTACATACTCGATGTGAGTCCATGTATATCTTTGTTCAATCTGCTGATCGTAAGTATCTTTCTCTAATTTCTTGGTGAACTGAAGATTTCGTTCAAAGACAAACGCTGCTAAGAACCGATTAGTTCACGTTATTTTCATAAACACCCTGTCATATGAAAGTTAAGAAATCGAATGCACGCAAGCCTAATAGAAGAAAACAACTGAGTTCAGAGTTCTTCTACCAATTAATCTAAGCTGGTCTGGCCGTCTATTGTTTGTCCATGAATTCTTTTCTTCAACCTATAAATGGCAAATTTTTAAAATATTTTGCTGAATTTTAATGCACTGAGATGTTTTGGCTCAAAGATCAATGTTCCGATAAATGAATTGATTGCGAGCATTTTTAAGATCATTATTTTTATAAACAAAGGCCCACTAAAGTAGGCTTTTGGTTTTCCAGATGAACGTGACCTGTCGGTTTATGGCAAAAAAAATTGAATTTTCTGTAGGTTATGATGAACATTGGCTTTACATATAAGGCTTGCCAGGGAAAGATTTCATAAGGTAACAAGATATTTTATGAAAAAAAAAGAACAAGAGACGCTCCACCTAAATACTCTGAAGAATCATTTTTCTAATCCTACAGTTTTTAATTTGTATTAAATTGATAAGTTTGGTGGCGAGGCGGTATAGGAAATGCAACATTTTAATTGGTTTTATTTTTTATTTTTTTTATAGAATTTAGTAAAAACCTTCAATGAGCCGTGAATAGAAGAAAGACATACTGTGTTTTCAACTTAACCACAAAATACTTAATTGAAAATAAAACAATATTCATTTTCTATTTTCCTCTGCTTATCGCCTTTTCCCCCTTTTCCTTATTTATGCAATCGTTGCGGTTATCGATTAACTCGATGAGTTACTATTCGCAGTCTATTAAAAAAATTAATTTGCCCTTTCGAATAAGAATGCGGACATGGTAATGCATTAATTATCAAGTTTGCAATACCCACAAACATACATTGTGGTTTTATTAAAATTTATGCAGCTGACGTCAGCACAAAAATGTCAGTAAGCGTCGGCCAAATCTTCCATATGTCCATTTATCTTGTTACGTACTCAACGTCTCAAAAATAGAGATGAAAATCTGCTAAATGAAATTTATATTCCGTTATGATGTGGTTTTATGTGAGAAATTTCATTCCTTAGTTAGCCACATTTGTCAGACAGTAATCATCTTGCCTTTAGAGCACCTTTGGTCACAACTTAGAGCTGAGAAACTGATGTCGTATTTCTTAAGGTGCTTGCCAGGAAGCGTAGGTCGTACAACAATCCCTCTTCGTACAAGGCAGAGGTGGACTTAGTCTAAGTAAATCGGAGCCCCTAGATCGGTTGCGCGTTTTCTATAGGAGTCGTAAAGCAAACTTGAACTTCAACGCCAATTAGTTTGCTTATATCGTACAGATGGTCACAAGTTTTTCCCTATAGGCGAGAAGTGGATCCAATTTCGGTGAAGCGAAACCTCGAGATAATTTTCTTTTTTCATAGGGAAGCTGTCAAGCGATATTTCCCATCGCCTGTTGTAAGAGATGAATGCAATGCAAATGCGTTCAGATACTAGGCATGGCAGAGACTATAAAACTTTTAATCCACCCCCAAATGTTTCAACTTCCTCTGTAAATCCAAATCAAAAAATCGATAAAACATTTCAAGTGAATTATTGGCTCGTTTACACTCCTCAAATAGCGTAATTTTTATCCTGTGGATTATGAAGACTATGTTTGCGGTTTGCGGACATTACGGGTAAGAAAGTACAGGTAAAGCATTACAGAGAAATTATTTGTTTACCAGCATAGGGGAAGAGAGATATAAATTCACAGTATACTATACGCGAACCTAAACGTATCTGTTGCCCTATATCCTAGAGAATATATAGTGACATTAAATACAAACTTAGTTTTTGTGTTCAAGATTAGAAAAAACCTATTTAGCTTACATGTATTGGAAAGTGATTAACTTCACTTACTCTCTTACTCTCTACTCTTACAAGGCTGCAAAACGAATATACGATGAATTCTTTGAACAAACATGCTTTCTGCCTTTTTTCTTTCAAATATTTCGCCACATACGAGCACTTGGTCACTTCAAACAAATCTGATATAAGTCACGTTTAAGGTTTTAAGCAAAAAATGCTTAATTAGTTTTTCTACCATTCTACTACAATGTCTAAATATTTGGCTTCGCAATAAGTGCGTAGAGAAGCACTTGTGCACTTTTGTATTTTCTTTCTTTTGTTTTTTTCGAATCGCATATTCGCCTTTACATATTTAGCAGAAAGATAAATGAAAATTAAACACGATTTTATTAAAGCAGAATTTTAAACAAAAGCTTTAAATATTGTATTGTGTTTGACATAAAATGCGTCCTCCTTAGTAGGCTTGCATAATGGCAACACTGAGAATAGCCACGAAGTACTATTACGTTGTGGTTTTTTATTATACCCCTAGCTGTACTTAAGACTATTTGTTTACAAATATCTCTTTTGTATTTTCAAGACGATTTAAATGATGCTTTATTTGCTTTTATTTTTTTATGTGATTTTTTTAATAAAAACAACTAAACAACAAGTGAGAAAATTTCCTTTGACTGTGGACGAATCCTTTATCTACATTACTGGTGCGTTAAACACAAAAAAAGAAAAAAGAAAAAAATCACCGATTTTTTCCATGCGTCCACATGTACTGTAGAATCATTTTGAGGTCTGTATCTGTTATAGCTTAATAGTGAGTAGACATGTCAACTTTTTCACTTTCTCACGGGGCGTAACCTTTCCAGTACCAACCAACGTAGAAGAATTTTTTTTGCCACCTTTGACGCCGCTGGCTATCATTATGAGAATATTATGCAAGCCGACGGACGGACATGTTTAGAACGATTAGAAATTCGATCAAGAATATTACTTTACTTTTTCTGGGTGCTGCACTTTACTTCTTCTGAGTATCGGCGATTCACTTGAAGGAAAACATTTCGTATCACCCAAATAATGATTAGCAAGGAAAGTCAGTAGAGACATCTCGATAAAAGCCGAACATGACTTGATCTACTGGTTAACGTTTTGTAATTTGTGTATTCTTTAATACTCGAGTTGAATCATATAATGTGACATTAACGGGAATAGCATTTTTTCATGAGTATAACGCTCGTTATCTTTTATGCTTGACATTATATAATAAGCTAAGTAATACAATATTCAAAATAAGTTTATCAAGGTGGCAAGCAAAAAAATTTATTATTTACTTTGCTGTGCAGGCAACTTTACATATGGTGGAAGTCATGCGAGTGACTCGCTTAATTGTAGTTATTTAACGACTATGTCAGTGATCAAATAAATTGTAGTAAATCGATATTTATGACAGACTGTTAATTTTCGTTATTTACGAAATCGTTATAACACTGGCATCCCAGCATTTATGCCTCGTCATCGCTGTTCTTAACATTGAAACAAAAAAAAAAAACAAAAGCATAGCAATACAACATCGCAACAGCATAACAATGACAAGTATCATCATAATGATAAAGATGATGGCAACAATATTGCAATAGCACTTTAACTCTTTAATTTGGCTCTTGGTTTAATTACATTTTCATATTGTTGACTTTATATATATACATGTATGTATATATGTATAATTATTGTTTACAACAGCAGCTACAACAATCGTTACAGCAATAACGATAACATCAGCCAATATGTAAAAATATAAGCATAACTTCATATAAATAAAGAACAATATCACATGATTTATATAAAATATTGCACAATAAACACAGAAACATATAAATACATATAAATGTGTTTGACACACAGCATGCAATTAAATTTAAATTGAATATCATTTTACATTTTATACTTACATGCAGACACAAGACAAAAATATTTAATAAATACATATAAACGTATAGATGGCTAACTAGGTTTACATATTACTTCATAAATGCAGTGTGTGCAGTGCGTGCAGTGCGTGCATGTGTGTGTCGATGTTCGTGGCAAGTATTTTATTATATGTGTGTAAATTGCATGAGTGATATTTAATCAATTATACAACAGAATATTCAAACAGTATATGGATGTTACTCATACGCTTAAGTGTCCATATGTTTTTCAATTTACCTTAAGGACATCCATGCAACAATAGTTTGCATTGTGTTTTATGGCATCTGCCCTAACTTAAATATAGAAATTAATGTATCATAAAGAAATTTCATACATACATTAGCAAAACTAAACACTCTTCGAAACAACTTATAAATGGCTTTGCTTATTTTAGGGTACTCTGTTGCGATAGCTGTTATGTAAATACCAATTAATCTAAGGGGCGAATCTTGTAATATGACTGAAATGGAATTAAGGATATTAAGTGTTTTGTAGGCTTCTTAACCAAGCCTATGAAATTTTGGTTTATATGAAATTTTTCCAAAAAAGGAATTTGTTTGCATAAAACGTCTTACACATTATCTGGAAAGTGTAGAATCGCATCTTTGCCAATGAGATATTAATCATCAAATTTTATGACAATTAAGCCTTTGTGAGTAAATCATTACTTTAGAAAAAAAGATATTTAGAGGACTTTTCGCATGCGTCAGTTTTTTAAAGAAATCTTCCACTTTTTCAACTGTAGTAAGCGAGTTTTCTAATCCCCTTTTTCATGTTTAATTTCTCACCCTCAGTATGCAAAAAGTCTTTTCTACAAAAAGGTATAAGTTTTTCAAAAATTCTTCGAAATCTCATATTTCATTGGGACCATCTAACCCTTTGTCCTTTGTTTCCATGGCAATTAGCCATCAAAAGATGCCACCATGACATTGTGTTATTTTGGAAATGTGCTCTTTACTCTAAAAGGCATCTGGTGGAAACTGCGTACGGATTGATGTACATAGCTAAATGAGATAGAATTCTGCTGCACTTAAGTATGTAACTACGTCATCAGGTCTTTGAATTTTTGCAACATGGAAAATTGTAAACTTATATGGGACGACTGGACACATATAACTAAATTACTTCAAAACTTTACACTCATTTACACAATTTTGCACAATTTATTTAACTTAAAATTTCGATTTCCTTAATTTGAATGTTATGCAACAATTCAATAGAAAATTTATGATTTCGCTTAGTACACTTTATAACTAGCGCTAGTTGTTGCAAACGCTTCAAAAAAAATTAATTTACTTTTTTCCTATAGCAATAGATAGTGAAAATTGCAAAAACAGAGGAGAATCGTTTTCTCCGTTGGGTATACACTGAAAGTCCATCATCTCATACAAGGCCTGACCATTTTGCTGATGAACAAACTGTAACATCTTATAAGCGAACGAACAGTGTCATCGTAATTACGCTTATGCCAAAAATTAATTGAAAAGCAAAACTTGAATGACAAGCGGTTGCTTAGCACCACCAATGCAAAACCTTTGTGTTATATCCTATGTTTACCTTATTTGTGTGTACTACTCAGAGTAAATTGATCTGGAAAATAGGGACCGGATAGGCCAATTAGTTGAAGCCCTTCCCATGTAGCTGTACCTACCACAACCCAAACCTGTAGGTTACAGGAAGGTATTGCTTTTGTTATTTTATGGTGAAAATTGCTACATAATAGTAATTTGAGATAAAAACTAATTATACCTAGTTTGGACCATGTAGGTCTATTATGAATGCTTTATCTTAACAAGCGAATCTTTACGTCCCATACATAAAATTTAATATATTATAATGAAAATAGGTGAAGAATAAGAACATTTTTAACAAAAAAAATTATTTTCCTAAATTTGGACTACGTTAGCTCAAGTCATTCTTCAATGGTAGAGCTGCCATGAAAAGTATGCTTTTACATAGAAATAAGACGAAATTTTTGATGTTTAATAATCAGACTATAAGACTTTTGCAAGCAATATTCGTGTTATAGTTTTCGATTTCTCAATTTTTGGCGATTATCCGAGTTTCCTTTACCGACACCGCAGATGGAAGGAGATTCAAACTTTTTTGTCAATATCAAACCGTCAAAACGACGGCTGAGCCCTTCTTCTGAAAGCGTGAACGAAGTGTTTTTGTCATTATTGCTTGTTGTCTGCAAACATGTGAAAGGCAATACCTGGTCGCCCACTCTCTCTCTCACTCTCTAGTTCAATATGATTTTATTTATTACATTTTAACAGCTGTAAATTATTACATAATCGTAAATTTTCTACATGAAATGCAACTTTAAGTTTAAATTAATTTATTTTGTGGACAGCATTGTTGTTATTGATGATAAGTTTACACACAAATTTGTTTGTGCCGGTTTTTTTGTTTTTTTTTTTTTTTTGTTTTAATTTTTTACCTTTTTTTTTATTTTGTTAAAATAATTGATGTAATTTTTGCTAACAATTGTTAAATTCCCTTAGGTTGTACGCAAACACATATATGCACATGCATTTACACATATATGTCCATAGACACATACTTATATAACAATAAAATTACAGTTACACCGTTTATACCTTTACTCTTATCTCCTTGCATACGAACGTGTATAACAGTTGGGCTTACATCATTCTTGACTTTATAACACATTGAAAATATTACAGCAACAAAAGCAAAACAAAATAAGGTGAAAAAAAATGTTATATCACAATTTAAAATCAGTCTCGCATTTACTAGTGCTGTTCATTGCTGTTCATTTTTCTCGTTATTCAGTCAGTTGTTGGTGCATGCATGTAGAAATGCTTTTGCAATAAACGTTTCGATGTAATTTTCCAATTCAATGACGGAGACACAGACTCAATCCCATCTTACATGCTTTCGTGCCTACATGCACGTATCTCCTCCCAACTGCTGCTCTGCTATATTTTTCTTCTTTTCCTTTTATTTTTTTTTATTTTTTTTGTTTATTTTCACCCTACCTACCTACCTTTTCAAATTGTATCCAAAAGTATTTAAAAAAATATATATAACACACATAAAGAACATAGCTTGGCCATATACACAAATATAGTTTATTCGTACATGTGTAATGTGTAATCGTAAATATGTGTCCCGAACAAGTGTGTTCGTTTGCTCACTTGTTTATTTGTGGGTCAAAAGGGAGATGACCATTGCAGTTGTGTTAAAAATTATCACTTGACCTTAATTTTTGTTTTAGCAAATGCTCAGACGTAATCGAGGTAAGCTTATATGGTTCTATTAACACACTATCTATCACTCACTAAGGGCAACCACACCACGACAACACTAACAACGTTAAACGTATTGTAAAGTGATTGTAATATTTATGTACAAGTGTGAGAATTGTTATTGTACTGGATGTGACCACATTAGGTTCGTCTCTATGACTCAAAATTAACATAGAATGAGTGCGTGTACGTGTTCGAAGGTTTGCCTGCGTGTTGTGCATGATCCAAAAAAAAAAAAAAAAAAACAAAATTGCATCATTAAAGAAATATTTATCCACAGTTAAAATATGATGAATAACTTATATTATTATTAGTTGGAAAGTTATCGTTTACATGTTGTTCATGATATTCTCATTAAAGTAGTTTAAGTCTTAGGTTATAGTAATACGAATAGTGGACAGTGTTTACGAAACATGCATTATGTGATTAGTCTAAATAATTGAATGCATTAAGTCATGCTTGTGTTTCTACCACTAGAACTGTAAGTTGGAGTTTAAGTCATTTGGGTTGTGTAAGAAATGCCAATCGGATAAGAAGAGGATGAATTTGGGGGAAAAGAGAAAACAAAATGTTTCGAATGGTAACGATAAGGTTGAAATGGAAAATTGGGCAATGCGTAAAAGGAAAATTTGTGAACATTGATGATGAAAGCAAATTTCGTATCATTGATTGATTTCAATGCTAACTTTGATGCTACTTACTGTTTATGCTATAATTATGCTAATACTGAGGCTAATTTTAAATAGATTGTTAATGCTGAAGTTCGTTATTGCATGAATAATGAATTGACAGTGCACGCTAATGCTGGTTGGTTACTGGAATATTAATTCTAATGCCAATGCTAATGCTTAAGGTAACGCTTATGCTAATGCCTGTGCAACTACTGATTGTAATGCTAAATCCGAAAACTAATGCGTTAGTATGTGGATAAGAGATAACGTATGGATGGTATATTAATTATATTTGAATGCTTGCTGCTAGTTGTATTGCTAATGGCAATGCAAATATTAATTTGAATGATAAGACTAACCATCTATGGAAGTCAGTGTTAATGCTAAGAAGCTAATGTTAAGAAATTCGCTTCGAAATATTTGGCAATTAGTGCTAATGCTGATAGATGCTTCACATTACTGCCAATGCTAACAATAATTGTAATGGCGATTCTAAAGCTAATTTAATTCCTACAGTTAAGCGCAAAATTATAAAATTCGGTGTATCACGGATTTATGATATATGCTAACGTTGTCTGATCGGTGGATATTAATGCTATCGCTAACGACGATACGAGCACTAATGGCAGCTTTCAATACCCATTAAAAAATTTCAAAATAAAATTCAAAATAAAATTTCAATATGATTAATGATCAATGCTCTCCTTCCCGCTATCTGTCCCGACCTGGCCATTAATGTTTCATTTCGAATTTTTTTCTCAATTTAAATGCAAAACGCGTTTAACAAAGTTGTCCAGAATCTATGTAAGACCAAATTTCTAAAATTAGTTACTTATTTCTTATCATTCCTGTTCCATGTTTCCTACTTCTTAACATATATATAGATGGCATCTTAATCTTTCTCTTAAGTTAGTGGAGAATTGTTCTAGTCGTCAGATTTTCAAAGTATCATTTCACATACTGACGCTATCGCTATTTTTAAATTTGCAATAGATACACGACAATTTAACCCAAATACATGTTCTTTAGTTTTCATTGTATCTAAATTTTGTTTCCCATTTTTTTTGTTTTTTTTTTGTTTTGAAGTTTTGTACTCCAAATAAACAGTGTCGTATAAATTAAAATATTGAATAATAATTATTTGATGAAAATTGTGAAAAAGATTCTCGCGTCTAAAGGTTTCCCTTTGCATTCAGTGCAAGTGCACATGTAGATTGTAGAACACAATTATAATTGTATAACACAAACCAATAATTGTACTTTTGCGCGAATTTTTTTTTTTTTTTTTTTGTTTATGCAGATTTTCGTATGCGAAGCTCTTACTGTCTTCCTGCGATTGCATTCTCGTCAACCGCAAATTCTTATCATAATAAAAATTGAAGCATACATGGATGTACATGTGCATGTGTACGCGTATATGCGTATGTACGTGCGGGCGATTGTGCCTTGTATTTGCGAATTCCATTGCAATAGCAAATATGTATAAGCGTAAAATACATGCATATGTAAATACCGGATATGCATAAAACAGTGACATTGCAACTGAATGAATTTCATTGGAAAGTTTAACAATTCTACGGATATTGTTTTCATTTAAAAATTGGTTCAATGCGGGTTTTCTTCCTTCTTTTTCCCTCGCCCCCCCCCATGCTCCACACTCTCTTGGTTGTTGGGGAATTGAAAACAAATTGAAAATGTTTTATATCTCGTAATAAAATTTAATTAAAAATTGGTTTTTCATCCGCCCGAGATAATATGCAAGATATTATTTCGAGAATAATTTACGAAAAATCGAAAGGACATAGAGTGGAGAGTAACGTGACAGCATTAATATTTATTTCATTAACAAATTATTATTCTCATTATGATGACTGCTACTTACCCCATTCTTTTCGCATACGCCGCCGGCATTTTTCAAATCTCCCGTCCAAGCTAAACCCAACGTTCCCATCTCGAAGTCACGATAAGTAAACATGTACGCCAAACAAAATGCATCGTAGTCTTCCTCTGAGAGAGACAAGAAAATGTAAGAAGAAGAAAAGCACTGAAGTATATTAAAAAATATCGATTATTGAAATTTTGTTAACATTTTTGCAAGTTTTTATTCACTTCCGTCGACATAAAACATTTTCGAATGTATGACGCAAAAAATAAAATATAAAAAGAAAACGCAAAATTATATGCCGACATACTAGCGTTTATACGCATACATGTTATGGCCTACATATGCGTATATTGACGTAAAGTTGGAATTACTTGTGCGAGTGTGTGTAGTTGAAGTATTGCGTGGTTTTTTGTTCGTCTCTTTAACTGAATAATCGTTTAATCACACATGTCTCTGTGTGATAAAAAGTTATATAAAAGATAAACGAGACTCGATTTATCTTTTCTCAGTCGATTTCAAGTAAATTGCAGCTTAAAAAGATAAACCTTTTCGAGGCATTAAACATTTAACATTTAATAAGACTTGAGAAGTAAGAAAAGTATAATTAACAAGAATGTATAAATTGACCGAACATATATGAGTAGATTGGCAGTGCTACGTCAGCGTCCAGTCCTTTCAGCGCGGTATCGAATAAAGCG
Organism: Glossina fuscipes; assembly: GCF_014805625.2. NCBI lineage: Eukaryota > Metazoa > Arthropoda > Insecta > Diptera > Glossinidae > Glossina > Glossina fuscipes. The sequence goes on from NW_023998417.1 coordinate 11,705,198, forward strand.
CCTGTTTTTTTTTTTTTTTTAATGGCCGATTGTCAATTAATTTGTTATTAGTAACAAGTTCATTGCAAAAAAAAAAAAAATATCAAAGTGAATCGCAGTAAGGCTTGGAAGCATTGTTTAAAGACTAACAACTAAAAGGATGGACGTCAAGTCAATTTCAGCGATATTCGGAAACGAGTAAAAAGACGATTGCCTGAAGAATGGCAAACCAAGCAGGAGAGTTCCAATGAGAGTAGATTGACGGTCAAGTTAATAGAAAAAAGACTAGAAAATGAACGAAAGGATTATCGCTAAAGGGACAGCAAGCAAAGTGAGAGTAGTTGGGAGTAGACTAGATCGTGAACTGAATTGTAGCGAGAATCGAAGAACAAATAAGAAGACGATCGTTCAGTGTGAAATGGGCAGGCGGGGTGAAAGAGCTCGTACAAAAAAAGATTGACGCGAAACGAATCACTAATTGGATGCGGAAATAAACAAGAATATAATCGCTGAAGGAAAAGCAGACAAAGAGACAGTGATTAGACGGAGGCGATTATGCAACAACATAGTCTGAACGGCGGCCTCTCTCTTCATCCTGCAGTAGTGCAGCAGAGTCGTTCCGCGGGATTTGCGAAAGCGAAAGCAAAGTTGGTTTTGGTAAATTAAATTTTCTCAAATAACGTGTAACAGAGCAAAAATTAATTACAACGATAAACACACATTTAGCCTGAACGGAGGCCATCACCGAGTAGGACTTATGAGTCTTTCCATTGGGTGAAAATTCCTAAAAGAATCGTTGTATAGTGCTGTCATTAGGCCCATTGGCATATTCTATTCCTAAGCCACTACTTCACAATTACCATTTTACGTCGTGTGAGTGCTTCGGGCCCGGAGCATTAAAGAGATGGTAATGCTCTTATCGTTTGTATAAACCACTTAGGAGAAGTGAAAGCTGGCTGCAAGTGAACGGGATTTGTGATAGTAGGTTGAGTTATTGAGGGCAATAGGTTTTATCAGTTCATATGTGGCAATCGTGGACAATCAGCATACATCGAGTTTGATTGCGGGCAAAGCATATTATTTTTGTTCAGTCAGTTTGAGCTTCTCAGCTGAAAAAAAAAACACCAAGTTATATTTGCTTTGCGTTTATTGTGTTTTTGGAATTCTTCAAGTAAATATAAATTTTTGGTTTGCGACATGTCACCGCATGTCAACTGCAGAGAAATAAAGTTTTGAATGGATTATGTACATGTACATCAATTGCCGTTAATTGGTTAACTTTCTGTGTAAGGAATACATTCCCAGTTGCTCGTGGCTTTGCGACGAGTAGATTTTCGTTTTTAAAAGACTATTTAATGAAAGCTCAACAAGATTACCCAATGTATGCTGTGCAGGCTATAGCAAAGGAGTATAGCAAAAGAGGATTTATAGCAAAGATAATAAAAAATTATTTTTTATTGTACATTATTGCACGCGTTTGCGCGCCACTGTGAGCTGTTGCATATTCCCTCACGCTCATGTATATATACATATACAGATATAAATGCACGTAAGTAAAAATCCGTACGAAAGGGAATGTATTTGTTGTATATACCAAGACGAGTATGCTGGTAAAATATGACATCGTGAAAACGAGTATTCAGTTGAAATGGTTTAAGAAAAACTTTTACGCAGAATTCTAAAGATCACTTATTAGGAAAGGTGAAAATGCGAACTTCATCAGTGACGGTATTAAATGCTTAATTAAATCTGTTCCGTAAATTAGCCAGAGGTTTATTAAGAAGAAATTTTATTTTATCACTTGATTAGTGCACTTTCGTCTCGCTGAAGCGGAAGACGGCCCATAAGGTGTGGCCTTACTCGATTGAAGCCACAATAAGCCTAATAACAATGAAAACCATAAAGGCATTCAGTTTGACAAGCAAAGCCCCCTTAGCTTGACAGGGGGAGAAATCATTGCTACATCGTCCCGATAACATACAAATCTAAATTCTTTTTATAATTATATTTTCCTGTAAACGTTCTTATTGTTGCCAACGTAAACGCGCACTGTGTTTAGAACGAAAACAGCATGAAACAAGCAAGAAAATTATATTCGATTGCGACCGCATCTTTTATACCCATTACCGTTATCCTATAAGCGATTGAGAAAAAGAAGGGAAAAATTAGTTTGGCGTACTCCATAACATTGGATAGGCGTGGTTGATTTTTTCTATTTTTGTAGAGTAATTTTGTGGAAATTTAACTCCTATACCTGCTACAGTTTATAACCAACAAGCAAGAGACGCGCAGAACAACAGTTTTCTCAGTTTTGGCCATAAAGACCTGTGGGCTTTGTAGACCGGTTAGAGTCATTTCCCTCCTTGCGAGCGAGAGAATGTGCATCATAGATACTATGCAAACGGACAAACGGGCAGACGGACGGATTAACACACGGAGGACAGAGGAACACTCTTATGTGCATTTTGAATATGAAACTGGCCAAGTATTTGTATATTTTATGGGACAGTTGAAGCTTGCTTTGTTACTGTAGGCGCACCTTTGGAACGGCTCGATATATTTTTTTTTAATACCAATCGGCGCGCAATAACTTCCAATAGTTATGCCATATGTGAGGTCGATAACTTTGTTTTTGCGCCCAAGATGGAGATAGAGACATGCTTTGCTCAGACTTTGATACTAATCAAAAATATATATACTTTATGGGCTCTCTGAAGCTTCCATGTGCGCGTTGCAAACGCGTTGACACAATGAATATACCTCCCATTCTTGGGTGGGTGGACAGAAAAGTTACTACAATAATTCTCAGTCAACACATCTATGTGTCGTTTATTTGGAAAGTAACTTAAATCTTTTTTATTTTTCCATTTATGTTTCGTGTAGTTTTTAAATTATTTATAATATTTTCGTAATAATTTACTTCGCAGCGAAATATGACATGAACTTTTTAAATCTAAAACTAACCATTTTGTGGTGTTTTCGAAAAATGGATTTTAGCCACTTTCAAAATATATGGCTTATACACACTTGCTTACACACATAGGTGTGAGCTTGTATATATGTGGTCTTTAAAAAGCACCTGTGAACACCAGCGCCAACATATAATTCTTTTCGGTGCAATTTATAAAAAAAGTAAACGAGTAAGAGAAGCATATCCGACTTAACGCCATACTTGTGATGCTTGCCATTTTAAATACACAAAATCTATGCAAATCGCTTGATAAACTGAATGGAAATATTTTTACAATATAACATGGAAGTCGGAGAAGTCGTTGCCTCACCATAACCGATTTTTATTTGCTAACATTTGTACGAAACTGACGTAAATACTTTGAAAATGTTGAGAATATTTTCACAAATTTTTTCAATTATTCACTTTCAATAATTGATTTCGTTTCCATGTGTGTGTGTTTATTAAAGTCGTGTTTGTGGAAACGAGAAGACTTGCCTTTCAATTTACCCTGGATTGTAAACAATAAATTTTAGCTTATCTTTAGTTATGTTAGTAACTTTAGTGATCTATAAAACTTAGTAAGTAGACGGACTGACGCACAAACAGACAGACAATGTGCATGTGACAACAATACCAGATTATTCTTGGACATCTGCGGGCATCTTGAATATATTGTGTGCATATTTGGGAAGGGTTTCAAGCGCCACAATCTTGTTAGTATAACCATTTACTTGGGCGATGTGCATAATAAATAAACCAATATGCACATTCATATGTATGTTTAATCGGAATGCGGTACGGCACGGTATGCATACGGTCGCAATTGCATTGCATTGTATGCAATGCATGATATTGCTTAAAAACAAATTTTCAATTTTAATTTATATTGTGTGTATGTATGTATGTGTATGTGTGTGTGTGTGTGTGTGTGGTAGAATGAGTTGCCGACGTTATTTTGTTTAGTGTGCAACACTCAGACATAAATACAATATTGATATAAATGCATAAATATGTCTGCGTATGTGCAGGTCCGTGCACACCTACATAATGCATATATGTATGCATGTATATGTTAGTTGTATGTTATATGCGTATGCATAAGTATAGCTTTGCATGTTGTAAATTCATATAAAGTGAAAGAATAAAATTTGCATTTGTTGCAAATGAAATGCATAAAAATCCCCACATAGCAGTCGGAAAGAACAAAAGCAGACGAAAAAAAGGAAAAAATCGATTCAGATATTTGCTCGTAACGAATGCTTTAATAAATAAAATTTACTATAAAATATATATTAAAAAATTTATTTAATTGTAAATAATAAAATATTTAATTTATTTTAAAAGCCAGACGAACTACAATTTATTCTCGTCCTTCGGAAAATTATATGCGCTTAAGAGTACATATAAACGCGACCATTTGAAGAATATATCAACCACTCTATCAACTTCTCTAACCACAAAATTTTCCATCTTAACACCCGTTGAGAATATCGCCCAACCGGTTGACCATTTCATCCCAATCTCACTACGGAGTGACTTTGAGTATCTATTGCCTGGTAACAGTTATACAGTTATGTCTTTACGTGTCACATCTTTAATCTCGAATGATGCCATGCCGTGACATGCATTTTCAAAGAATTCATAGCCCCCGTCTGTAACATAGTCCTTTGGATATATAAGTGTAAACAAGAACAGACGCGGTACGATTAAGATTAGAAAAAATTAGATTGGACTGAAATGGAAAGATGATGCGCTTTGCACTCCTTCTCCATAATACAAAGAGTCTTTGTAGAAGACAAGAAAGAAATCATCTTTGATTTCAGTCAGAGTCTTTTATTAAAAGTAGACCAGTAGGTGATATTCGCTGATCAAGTTAAAATCCATTTATTCTATATATCGCACCATATATATTGATCTTATTTAAATGTTGTTGTTTGACTATTGTGTCGGATATTTGACTCGTTTCAATTGCTATTTAGTTAAAAAAAAAATGAAGGATCCCATCTTAAAGTTTTATACGGGTAAACGAGGGACACTTAGTCATTACGGACCTAGTAATTTTTTTTTTCGTGTTTCATTAGATACTTACCCCGTCCACATTAAGCGAAATTTTAAACATTTTTCGATTTTGTGAAAATAGTCACGAAATTGGCGATCAAAACAAAGTTGAAAAAAATGCTCTCACAATCATCGAAATGTTCCGACCCCATTAAGTTTGTTGATTAGAGGCCAAAAGCAATGATCTTCAAAATAGAATGGAAGTGCGCTTCTGACGAAATCAGGTTTTCCGAATTTATCGTACCGCTACAGCTGCAGCTTTCAACTGGCAAGCATACTAGCGATATACTTTTTGATGACATGAATATTTTCCCACTCTGTATACATATTAGTTTCGAATTCTAGGTGCAAAAAATTTAACCCACAGCGCCATGACAAACGATGAGTAGCAAAGAAATGCTTTCATTTCATTTCATTTCACTTCATTTGATTTCATTTTGAAAAAAAAAAAAAAAAAAAAAAAACTCTTTTTGTCTGCGTACTTTATACACATACCTTAACTCGTTTATCCATAACTACCCTATATGGCGTCTAGCTTATCGTTATTTAAAAATTTGTAAAAAATGTTTTAAACTCTCATGTTGCATAAACCGTAACTCTTTTGAAATTTTTTATTTAAATACGAAAGAATTATGCTATGTTTTGTGAACAAAAGATGATATTATCCCGTATACCGGGCAAGAGGGAGAACAAAATATTTAAATAAAATCAATTCATTCAATCAATTCTTCTTCTAAACAAAGTCGCAATGGTTTCAACAAAGGGGTGGACAGATACACTAGCATTGAATTTAATCGATTGCGCTATTCGCGTTGATTATATATACATTCATGAAACATGCTTTTAGCCGTAAGCTCAATTGAGTGCAACTGCATTGGTTGATGGCTCTTCAACTTTTTAGATGAAATTTAGAAAAACGCAGCCATAACTTGAGCATGTAAGTGAACAAACGAACATACAAGCAAAGATAAAATGGTTCTACTGAAATGCCATCGAACGTAGTCGAAGAGGTTGTACTGAGTGCACAAGAAGGAAAGAAAAAAAATGAAATTTGAGTAAGCCTCAGTTATTTTTCCATTAAGAGTGACATTACACTTATTTACAAGTCAACGTTTTTCGCATAAAATTTGTCATAAAGATATTTTATTCTACTTTGATAATTTGAAACGAGCAAATATCGTAACCTTTTCAACACCATTTTTAGAGGAAAAAATTTTCAAAAATTCAATGGAAATTATTCGATTTTTGCATTCTCGACTTCGTCAACTTGAATTTCTACAGATATACTTTGAGTAAACAGACACTTGCTTCAGATCCCGATATCCAGATATAGATTGAAATTTATCCGCCTGAGTGGCTGAGTAGACAAGAGTCTTGACTAGCAACTCAATGGTCGTGGGTTCAAATCTCAAGTGCGGTAGAGTTTTTAATAAAGCCGAAAGCCTTAGATGCTAGTACTTTAAGACTTTAGTCTTAGAATTTCTTCTCTGGCTAAATTTATAATAATAATAGATTGACATTTTTGCTTCTTCTTGCTATTCGTTCTCTCTGATTTAAATTATTTTAAGAAGAATCTGAGCAAAATACACTATCGCAGATGACACGCTAGAAAAGTTGCATTATCCTGCAATGGAATTCTGAGCAGTGGACATAATTTCTCCACCATCAGTCACCAAATCTATTTAAGGAATTTTTGCGGCCACATACCATGACATTAAATTTAGTAAGTAAGATTTTAATTTATACAGCCAGCATAAGGTATAAGAGGCAAGAAATAATTTGTTAACATGTAAACAGTAAAGCAGAGAAAATTTCTTGCGGTTTGATGTAAATAAAGGCGTTACTGTAATTGACGTGTAAATGAAAAAAAAAACGCAATATAAAAAAAACTTACCTGAAAATAATTCCAAAAATTTTTCAACGCCATAATTACCGGGAAACCGATAGGAAGGATCTTTAACAGCATTCATGTTATGAACTTTAATTCGTTTTATCATAAACGTAATATTATCCGGTTTGCCATCGTTATTGAAATCTGCGGGTATATGGATGGCATCAGAAAAGAAAAAAAAATAATTTTTTTTCTTATTTAACTCAATAGAATAAAAAGCGGGGAATACGCAAGCAAACACACGCAAATATACACATGAGTTATGATATTTATGTATATAACATATTTTCTGAAGTGTACCAATAACAATAGAAAATATAATAATAACTCGTTTTAGAATATAGACGTGCGCTACCCGTATATATATATATACTGGTACATATTTATACACATGCATATATGTGGGTATGTTTGTTTGTTATTTTAGCTATAAGACCTTGCAAAAAATGTATGTTTTTATGCAGTTTTTTTTTTTTTTTTTTTTTTTTTTTTTTTTTTTTTTGTAGCCACAAACACTGTCTCTTATGTTAACATAGTAGGGAAAAAAGTGTACGGAGAAAAAACTTGCACTGAAAATTGAAGTTTTCCGTCGATGAAAATATCAAACATTTTCCTTGGAAGTTTTTTTGCTTTTTTCCTTTCACACGGTTGTTAAGGTATATTAATTTAGTTACGCTATTAGTGACGGAAAGAAAAACCACAAGTAAATCGATTCTTTAGCATATGAGAATTGTGTAATCAATTTAAAATTTTCTAGTGATTTTACAATGTAAGTCTTGCTGGCCGATTTGCTTGCCCTAGAGACATTGCGGTTGAAGGAAATTTTCATAATTACTGAGATAAATTTGAGAAGATTGATTTTGTCTTGGCATTTCTACTATTAGTTAAAGTCCTTAATTAGAAAACGAAAAAGTTTAAAAAAAAAAAAATTCGAAAAAGTCCTTTCAAGAACTATCAAGATTTATTTGCAAATACCTTTCTAAAAATGGCTAAGAAAAGCTTATCTCCCACCAGCAATAAAAGAAAATCAATCGATCGCCCTATATAGCTCTTAGAGGATAGGTATCCAAGAGTCGTCTGAAAGATAAAGATTTCGTCTTTGTTTGTTTTTTTTTTCATTTTTGAATTTTGATTGCTTGCACGTATGGTAGCAACATTTCAAGCATTGCTTGCAATTCTATACTTCATTCATTTTATTTCTGCAATGTTGACACAAAATTCATTGCGTCATCATGTTTTAAACTCTGACGTATATTTTTTCTAATTTTTCACTTTTTCTCTGTTTTTTTTTTGTTTTCACTTCAATTAAAAATTTTAGTTGCTGTGAAGAGTCCGACATGTATTCATCCTTTTACTACATATATGCGCAGCATATGTATAAGAAAAACCAATTTTTTTTTTTTTTTTTTTTTTTGTATATTCTTTGTACACACGTCAGAGCGTATGAGTTACGTAGAAATATGTAAAAAGTGGTAATATTTCTTGCACGAAACGTCTCAGTGAGTGAAAAGCCACATGACTGTGGTTGCGCATTACAGGTAAGTCAATTCAATATATACCTTATGTTATTACAAATCAGGGTTACTAGTGTTGAAATTACGAAAATCTATAAACGGAGATATGTTAAGAGTCAACGACTATGCTATTGAAAATATGTCGACATATTATACGGTCTTCGATGCGCTCTCCTAACGTTTTATAAATAATATAATATTAAAACATACGGAAGATACGTGTTAGAGACTAATATAAAATTGGAATAGCAGGAAGGACATGTCCTCTATGGCAGACGATCGTATCAGTCGATCGTTCAGAAGTATATTCAACCCATTTAAGTTTTGTACTATTGTACGCTGTATACGCTGTGTATATTATATATTCAGTATGTGTGTGTAGTATATGATGTATACGCTCGGTTTGGTTGGAGATTTTAGGCCTTCATCGATATTTCTTGGGTACGGATAAGTAATTGGTAAATAGAAGAAAATAAACCAAGAATATCAGGCAAGATGACCTTTCACAAGACATCTAATGCGTATTACGTACATATGCACGGCAGCAGTGGTAAGTACAAAAAGGGTTAATTTATTTCCGAATTGCAGGAATTGGTCAAAAATACTTGGGCTTTCGAAAACTAGTTAACAACTTTTCTAGCTATGACAAATAATCTTCACCTACTCTTCACTCCTCAAGTTTGCTCTCTCTGTTCGCGTAGCGTTTATTCTACTCACCCGTATTCTTGTATATGGAATTAGCTCGCTGTACATGCCGCGTAATGGCCTCAATACTGGCCTCGTCAGAACCCATTTTCTGGAAAAAAGTATGATCGGCTTGCAAATATAACATACACGTAATCTTGCGATCGTACAATGATTTGCCGGAACCAGTATTATCGCCAGCATCACCATTATTGCTACCGCCCCGATTTGTTAGCAAATTTGTCATTAGCATGCTATTGAAATTCGGATTATGAGGATTAGGTGACATAACTATATCCGGATTGTAATTGTTAACTATAATGTTGGGTTTTTTTGGTGGCACCATTTTTTGTAATAATTTCTACGTGAGTCTTATGTATAGGACGATCATTGCCGCCCATGAAAATTGTTGTCCAATTGTTGTTGAAGAAGCCGTTGCCAACATTTTGTGGCGTGTCGTTGAAATCATCGACACGATCATAGGAGGAAGGTGATCGGGAACTATTATTGTTGTTGTTGTTGTTATTGTTATTGTTATAGGTACTAACAATAATATTTTTATGTTTTGTATAAGTTTTTCGTATATTATTGTTATTATTATTATTATTATTGTTGTTGTTGTTATTATAGTTATATGAATTGTTGCTGTCATCATTGCTATTGGGATTGTAGTTGTTAACAATAATATTACGACTGCGATTGTATTTATTCGACGAAGACGATGGCGTCGATGACGTCGGCGTGATGGTGGACACTGCTGCATTACGCCATGTTATCACAGATGCTTGTTGCGTTGTACGCAATTTATCATTGCTCTTATTAAACCTATTCCCGCTGACGGATGTTGACGTCGTTGCATAGCCATGGCCATTATCCATGTTGGCAAAAATTGAAAAATCATCATTATACGGTACTTCCAAGTCTAAGGGCAGTGGTGGATCATTCTTATTGCCATCACCGGATGAACTCAGCTGCAAATGGAAAAAAATTGATTGAATTATTTAACTGAAAGAAAGCAAATTAAATCGACTTAAACGAACGCTTAAATGCTCATCACGTAGAGAAGTGGAGAGGATTGATTACCTACATCCTCAAACTGAAACGATGCCCATCTGGCAAATTTAATTGAATAAATATTGAATAGGTATCACCTAACGAAAAAAAAAGAAAAAAAATGGAGAGACGATTGGAACTCGAATCTGATGCTCCGCAGCTAACATTGACTGCTCCTTTTCGGCGATACGTGCAATCAATGAATGGATTACCTAAGTGCTGCCCCAATCTATGTTCTACAGAAATTTTGTTTCTTTCTCCTCTTATCGATCTTTAGAAATTTCGTTTTCAATGTTAACATTCCCTGTGGAATTATAATTACTTTATCCGATGGATTTAATAGCTCGGTTTCAAATTAATAACCTGAATGCGAAATCTTTTCAAATATTCGCCAAGAGAAACATATTTCCATTTTTTGAAAACAATTTCTGCTTCCCATTACTTTACGTAATCATTTCATAATCATTAGTTCGTAACATAAGTCAATTTTGCAAAATGTAAATGACGTTTTAATTGCATTTGCTGGGCTAAAAGACTAGAATATGAAGACCTTATCCTCTTCTTCTTATGCTGTCGGTTTCACATTGTTTCTAATAAAATTACATCTTTTTTCGTACGTACATAGAAAAAGCAAACGCAACAACCGCAACAATTCCTTCATTCTTTGTAGGTATGACGTGTCATAAGACGAGTCCAAAAGGCAACTCCATCTTATGCTTAACATACTACTCTACGTGTCGTTTGCATTGCATGGTCTCACCAGCTGAAGCTCTAATATAAAATAATTTTACCCAATATAAATACCCCACTCTGAACGTATGTAAAACTTCCGCTTACATGCTCGTACATCTAACGACAGAGCATTAAATAGATAACAAGGTAAGTTTTGTTCAAAGTCTCAGTAAAAGCGAGGGTAGTAGTGAACGTTTGATATATGTTGGAGAACAGAAGGGAAAGAGTGTTAGGTGAGAAAATCGCTGTTGAAAATCATTTGACCTTAATAAATGGTTGCACTTAGTTTGCTTTCTGATGTACTTCCCGTTAACGTTTTTTAAATACGTTCGATTTAAAGCAAAAATGATGGCATGTCAGTAAGTGGTGGTGGTTGACACTTTAATTCTTAGTAATAGTAACGAGAACGCGTTGTAAACATTCTCGTTATATGCTTTGCATTCACATTTCACTGATAAAATTTGCGATTAAATGTGAAGAAGAAATGCTTTAGCCTTATAGAAGATAATTTGATGAAGGGAAACCTTATGAAAGATGTCTATAGTGCTTAACGTGGCCACCCGCTTACGAATATAATCCGAAGGGTTAATCACCGCCCTCAACTATTTAATGCTCTCGTGATTTTAGTTAACTCAAGGAAATCACAAATTTCTATAAAGGGCTGTTGTTCCAGCTCTAGGTTTGTTTGTTGCATGTGTCAAGATACTTGCAGAAAAATGCCAAGATATCACATTAGTGTCGATATGCTTAACTAAAAAAAATTTAAAAGCTGCCATTATACAAAATTAATATGAACCGAATGCGATGGAAGAAGTGGAATCGAAGAGGCCACTGCTAACTCGTATCCTCACGCATCCTCATTACAAACTTTCAAATCTAGTCAGACCACGTTGAAGCTTTAAGGTTCATTTCCAATTCATCAACAGGAAAAGAAATGTTTCTAGCTTTAAAGTTAGTCTTAATTATCAGATTTAAGCCCTTCCCACACACTCGGTGGTATTACGCCACGATGTGACTTACAATCTCATACTTAAAACAAAATTACGTATCTTGGACAGGAAGGGCATAATCGAGGACAGCAATTGGAACAGTGAGAATTTATTCACAGTAACCGCACACATAATAATTTCTTCATGAGCTATCGGCTGAACCTTTGTGCAGAGTTTCTGTCAAAAAAATCATTGTTTCTTATGGTTTGGAGGATTTTCTATATTAGTATAATAAATTTTGGTTTAATATTTTCCATGGGTTGGGTGCTTTACGTAATTCTTGTCTGACGTACAAGGCCTACAAGGCACATCGGGATTTGATTCTTTATCTAAACAGTGCGATTAGGGTTAGAAGTTCTCCTCTGTTAAAAATGACCTTAATATGAAAAGGATTCAAGTCCTCGCTCTTACTCTCTTAAATATGAATCCACTTAAAATCCACTTCATTTTTCTTGCTTCCATAAAATTTTATTGACTTTTACATAGAGAACGGCAAAGTCGGTTATATGGAGGCGGGTTCAGGATTAAAAATTGCTCTCAATATAAAAAATAAAAAACTTTTTCTTCTAAATTTTTTCTATTTTCTATCCTTCATGCGTTTCCTCTTTTCCGCTAGAACACTCTCTGAGTGTACAACTCTCATTTCCTCTCCGTAAGCGACAGAATGTCTTTTTTTTGGCAATAGACAATGATTATGTTATGCAAATTTTTAAATTAACTGTCAATCAAGATGGAATTTGATAAATTGATAAAAATTAACAAAGATATGAGATCATGCCTGCGTAAGCTGAAAACACATTCTATAAATTTTCAGGCGTTTTCAACTAAGAAATTATTTTAATTCGAACTCGAAGGCAAATAAAATATACAAATTGATATATATATATATATATACATATATATAGTGTAAAAGATGCGTAGAGCATGTAGAAATTCAAACAAGTGGAGTTAATGTTTCAACTGCAGGAAAAACAAACAACTTATCGATTGACAGATAAGGCACTTTTCCATAACAGGCAAATGACACTTTTTTGAAATGTCGAGAAAACATCAACAACAGCAACGACGATAATGTATATAAAATAAACATACAGAACAGAATAAAGTAATGGCGACAAAGTGCAAGCTATGAAAAGTGAGAGAAAGTTGATGGAAAGATTTTGAAATCTGGAACACATTTAAAGTAATCAGGAAAATAAGATGATGGTAAGCAAAAAAACTCAGCTATGGTTAGAAGATAGAAAAACGGCATATTCAAGAGCATTTAAGAGTAGATTTTTTTTTTAAAATCTAACTTTAGGTTGTAATAGGCGAAGTGATGTAGGGTTGTGGATGATCGCTTTGAACGACTGTAACGCTTAAAAGTGTTTTTTTTTCTTTCTTGTTGCGTCATCTAGTGATGTGTGTTATACAAGTTGTTTATGTCAATGACATCAATTGCAGGATGGGAGTATTTTAGAATTGATTTTGAAACATTTCACAAACTATTTTAACTATGAAATTCTCCGTTAAATGCGAATGTTAGCTAAGTCGTGTCCATTGCATTCTGAGATTCTTTAAACTTTTAAGACGAATTGTAAGTAAGCAAAAATCAGTTGCATTCAATAATTAAACTCAAAAGAATCCGCATAAATTGCTTAGGATTTGACAATTGTGCAAGAGACTAGAGGTGGTGTGTGTGTGTGTGTGTTTTTTTTTTTTTTTTTTTTTTCATAGTTACAGACATAAATTTCTATCAAGAATTTTAATCAATTCATAAAAAAATTTTGCCACACAAGGTGTTATGTCATCATTCGTTCCGTTCTATGACTCCATTAAAGCTAATTCTATATTTACTGTTATTATGATTAGTGCAATAAAAAATAAATTTTACCTCTTCTGGCAGCCATCTTTTAAATCGTCGATGTGAACAGTTTGCTGTTCCCTTTGAATGGCCTTTTAAACGTTCACTTTTGTGCTGCCGGTAGTCATCATTCATGCTTACGTTAAATGCTTCGGCTTCGGCTTGAAAGTTATATAATCGTATCTCCTCACCATTAGCTATTCGACGTTTCAATTCATCCAAGAGTATACTACGTTTTAAACGTTCACTGGCGCAATGTTCCACGGAGGCAATCGAGGATGAAGTTCTTTTTTTCGATTTCATAAAAGCATCACGTCGACGCATATCTACATCACTTAGCCTATAGATAATGCTATGTATACCCGTATCATTTAAATTTCTCGAATACCTTTGCGATGGTTCAATATAAAAGTGATCGGTATTTGTTTCAATTGTGCCATCCAATAAATTATCATTGGTTAGGATGGCGTGTATATGCGAGTTTTCGTCATCTGCAAATGCAAAAGAAGAAGAAATTGAAAATTGAAAATTTATGAGACTTAATAAGTTACTCGAAGAACGTTAGCCGAAGGTATTGTGTGTGTGTTTTTTTTTGTTTTTTTTCTTTTTTTTTTTGCTTTCTTGCACTCCTCCATTTCCTTCGTCACTTATAATAGCGATATTGTATTTCGTCTTTACGCAATGACATCGTAATAAATTGCAATTGAAATTTATTATGAAAAATATTTTACAAAATGAAATTGCGTTAAATTATGATTTGAGTTTTATCGATGCGACGGTGCAGCAGCAGCAGCAGCAGCAAGCAGCACACGCCTGGTGTACAATTTTAGAGTTTTCCTTATCTACGCTATTTATTGCTTTATCTATATATATATATATATATATATATATATATATATCTTTTGAAAAATATTTTCAATGACATTCAAGGCAGGAAACCAGGAAAGTTAAGTTAAGTGCAGAGGGCAGGCCCGCTCGAATTGGCAGTCAAGTAAGCAATAAACGTTATAAGTAATGCCATATTTTATTTGCCCTACACTTTAATCTAGAAAATGAACAACAAAAATTAATTTTTATTTCAAGACGAATTTTAAATACCCAACGTTTTCTTCACAATTTTCAAATCATTGCTAATTCTCATGATCGTAGAGGAGAGCGGCACGAAAAAGTTGACTTGCGTCTTGAGAGATTCTTCACGAAATGCATGCCGGCAATAAGGTTTAATAGTTTTCGAGGCAGTACTTTTCGTTAGGCACAAGTTTACGCAGGATGCTGCTATTTAAAGCCATCCAGCCATTACGATGCAAATATTTAAGCAAACGCAATATGGGAAACAGGTATGGAAAAGTTTGAATTGTTTTCTTGCGCATCCGCCACATATTGGAGAGTTTTGTGAGGACAATGAGGACCAATACAATAATTTACTCGTGCAACTTTCAAATATTGCTATTTCTCCAAATATTTATTAAATGAATCTATTTACGAAATAAATTCTATTTATTTAGATCTTTGCCTTATGAAAATTGAAATAAATTGAAATGAACTTTAATGAAAATTTGTTACATAATGCCACCCAACATTCGACCTAAGCTGACCTAATTTAGCTGTTGCTCTTACTATTATTATTATTATTATTATTATTATTATTATTATTTATATAAACATCTGTAAGCTGTTTATGGGTAGAACGTCTAAATGTATATGCGGGCGGATGTATGTATGTATGTATGTATAATTGTGTGTGTGTGAGTATGTGTGTTAGTTTTTTTTTTTCCTTTTTTTTTTTTTAGTTCGGTTTGGCATTTAATTCCTGGTAATGTAATACCGAACATATATTCAAGTAAGCGGATATGAACAAACAGGCTAACTGATGTATATAAATTATTATCGATTTTCTATGTGAATAAGCTCAACGAAGGGCTTGTCTCGGCGCGCTCGCTAAGGGTAGGGTTTTGTGTTTATTTATTTATTTAGCTTTTGTTTTAATAAGAAGAAGGAGAATCCAGGCAGAAAAACAAATGTGTTGCAAACCACTAGAAGGGTAGCTAGATTGTAAACCTCTAATAACGGACACCGTTGCTTTCAATTAACCATAAATGCACCATGACTAGCCTTTAGCTTATTTTTTTCCTCTTCTCTTCTCTTTTTGTGTATTAATCTATGTATGGATTGAGTAAATATTTGAAAAAAAAATTTAAGGTCTTCTTTAACTATTGCAAACTTGTAAAGTTTATTTTTCATATTGCGTTATTTAAACCGGCATTAAAAAATAGAGACATTTTTTATTTTTATTGAAAGAAGAAAAAGAAGTTTCTTCATCAATAAGCATTGATGAAGGGCTTTATTTGATCTAGATCTCGTCACCTTGATAAACAGAGGAATAAAACGCTTGACTTGCTACAAAAATATAAAATGAAATATGAAAATATCGGGCCATGGATGCATCTTGTTCCCTTTTGCCTTCCTCAATATATATATGTTTTCCCAGAAATATCGCTTACGTGAATTATAAGCAGATTTTTTCATATTTTCTTCGAGAAGAAAGCTTTGCTTTTTTTTCTGTGTGTGTCCTCTTAGCCCTCACATCCACGTAAAGAAGAAACAATTTTATGTGGTTATGTGGTGCAAATTAACCGCGTTAGCGGGCAGGCATCGCGCTCATCAATCTAGATATCAATCTATGTCTGACACACAGTTTAATGAAGCGTTTGCCTTTCTGTTGTTTGGTCCCTTTTTTTTTAATAATCATTTAAAACAAATAAAAAACTTGAAAAGAAAATAATCACAAGAAAAGATCGTTTCAAGAGAAAAAGTAAGTGAGAGCCACCGTTGGATGGAAGAAAATGTCTATTCGAAAGTCGATCAAGTGAGTACATGGGACAACGATCCGCAATTATAAATTTTCTAGTCAAGAACTGCTGGCATAAACACAAATGCATCCCAGTAGTCGTTACAACCGAAATACCGCAGATGTATTATGTCATTGGAGGCTTAGAAAAGCACCTCTAATAACTAATGACACGAATGATTTATAATATTGACCTACATTCACATCTTTCGCAAGAGTGTTCACTTATGTGACATATAATATGATAACACACTCTGTGAACAAATAGCGCCCGGATAGATTATATCTAAGAACATTTTTTTTTTTTTAAGTCCGCAATCTTTTGTTCATCGCAATAGAACTGTGATGGAAATGAAACAAGAATTTTCGTCAAAAGAGTAAAATCCAAGAATAGCAACCGGCTAAATAGTAAGATATCCTAACTTATTATATAAAAAGTTTATAAACTTGAGTTTCAGCGTCCGTCTGTCTTGCTCGCTTGTTTTTGTTTCTCTTGTTGTCAAATTGATTTAAAGCACACGTAGAAAGTTTTTCTTTCTATATTTTTGCAAAACTCTTCGCGTTGCTGCATGCAGTCTCAAGCACTGGAAGTTTTTTCGTTCATATACGGTTTACATTGTTTCGATGAAAATGAAAACAAAGGAAAACATATAATTTTTCTTTTTTTGAGTTAATGCTGATGTAGCGGTAGCACTTTTTACTTTCGCTACGACATAGTATCTCTTTGTTTTTGCAGTATCCTTTCCCGTATCTGATGATCTCCTTTTTTTTTTTTTTTTTTTTTTTTTTATGAGTATTGCAGAAAAATTGTGGAAACTTTCAGATTTCAATTTAAGTCTTCCTTTTATAGCCATCACCATCGAAGGATGGGGGGGGTATATTCATTTTTTCAAAACGTTTGCCACGCCCAGAAGGAAGCCTCAGAGATCCCACAAAGTCTATATAGTCTTGGGCAGCATCAAATTCTAAATAGATGTAAGCATGTCCGCCTAGCCGTCAGTCCGTCTGTACAATGTCTAATGTTGTACACGTTTACCTGGTTGCAAAAATTAAGCTATCGACTTCAAATTTACAAAAGAATTTGGTGTTGACCTAAACTTTTCAAAGAACACGCCTATAACGCCCACATGCGTATACGGCAAACACTTTTGTTTTGAAGAAGCAGGAATCAGCTGCATCCACTCCACCTTATAGAGCACGAAAATGTTGTCCTTTTACTTCTTTTGTCTTTTTTCGGATAATGGTGACGTGACGGGTATAAAAAATTCTCTTCGGACCGAATTAAATTTTTTCACTTGTCTCTTTTAAGGTGCTGTTGAACAATTACATTTGGACGGAGAGAAGTGACGTCGTTCACAAAGAGTGGGAGAGGAGATTAAATAAATTTGAATAAAGCATATATTTATTGCTCTTATTCACTTCTCTTCTTTAACTAAGTTTTCAATCTTTTTGTAGTCAAATTTCTTATTCGTGGATTGACAATAACGAATAACTAATAACTGTAATGGGTTTCGAAGTAGTTGAAAATAATTTTTTAACTTATTGTTACTAAGCACTTTTCATTGCCACGATAGTTTACAAACTACTCAATATGACAGTCGATTAGAATAATACTGAGAGATTCGTAGATAAAAAACTAAATAAGAAGCTGCAAGCAGGAATACTGTTAAGTGATGTACCCAAAAATTACTATGCTACTAAGTGTATGCATCAGTTCAGCACTTCGTACTTCGCACTTCGTAACAGGGGCTACAGTTCGTCAAGAATAATCCGTTTTGCTTCAGAATTCTATAATAGAAAGATGATGCAACGCCTCTTTGCTTTAGACTCATTATCATTATGTCATGTTCGGACAATAAGCCTTTCACTGATCCTTAAGTTATGGTTCCAAATTAATCCTAAAGCATAGCATAGCACTTGTCGAACGAGGGAAAACTAAAACCATAGGCAGTCATTGGCTAACAAAGCTAAGCTGAAGCCGGATATTGATTGATTCATCTGAAGGAAAATAAAAAAATTGGAAAGGAGCAGGCGATCCCGAAAGCCTGTGCTTATATGTGTTGAAAGGGAGAAAGTGTAACTGACAAGAAAGCTTTTACTCATTTCTCAGAAACGTTTGCTCGGATATGTTTTGCAGACTATAGAACAATGGGAATTTGCTGGACTTCTTCTTGTTCTTATATCTAAGTAATTGCTTCTGTTCACAACACTCAAATGTGCACAGTGCCCATTGTATATATAATGAACTATATACGATATGAGTTTTACTACATCTCCCTCCATCCATCTCACTGCTTGCATGCCAGTCTATCCATTAGTTATTGAGACCGTGAGTACAACAGCACCTTGCTTGTTCAATCTATCTTGCGTGAGTTTTTCAATTTGTTAGCTTGTCATTCTATTTATCAGTTCATCAACCTGTCTTCCTGTTAGTCTATCAATCTTCTTATTCTGCTGATCTATCAGTTTGCATTGTCAATCAACAAGAACTTCGTGCAACTTGCAAGTCTTAGTTGGTAGTAAAACTTGTGGGGACTATTTACAAAGGCGCTCTAAAATCTGTTACTGGTTTGTAAACACGTTCCCAACAAACAAATATAAGAATATATAAGAATTCTTAAAAAGTAAATCAACTAAGAACTAAGAAGAAGAAGAATACGTTTCGAAGTGAATATAACATATGTAATAACATTCGATTTATTGAAGCACACACATTTATTCGAATAAACTTCGGTCTTATCATAACGTATATGTGTGTTGCCTGAAACGAAAATAAACGAAATCATTCAATGAATGGTTTGTTGCTTGAATACGCCGTTCTTTACTAAAAAAAAAAAAAAAAACAAAAGAGCGCACATTTAAGCAAATAATTAGTTAATTACCGTATATAATAGAAATAAGTTTGTAAAACTTTATTAGTGTCGTACGAAAAGTGTGCTTCGAGATCTTCGACTTTGCAGTACAAGTGCACGTCAAGAACTAACTTTTCCTCGTTGAATTTTCTAAATAATTATTGTTAGGTTGCCTGAGGCCTAAGAGGCCATCTCTCTGCAGACGGTGAAGTGCATTTATGTACTCAACGTGGGAAGGGCTCTTATTAGTGACAGCTTGTGTTTGGCTAATAGTGTCGCCGTTAACAATTATTTACCATTGTCTGTTGACGATTTTATGGCCGCACTTTATTTTATAACACTTTTTAGGTTCTCAAGCAATTTTAACTATCGCACACATAAATGTACCTAAAAATTACAATAACTGCAGTGATAAGTACTTCTTTTTGACAGAATCATCCACGTTCTTTACCAGAATGGGATTCTGCATCAAGTTGACTATGTCTATTCTTTTAAAGCATATTTGGTGCAGGTACTCTCTTCCATAGTCGTGCAAATTTAGAAGAACCATTCGAATGTGGTGCATATGATGAGATCGCGCATCATTGTTTAATCAAAATAGACTAAAACAGGCCAGGAATAAATATTTACTCTCTGTGACTGATATTGCAAAACCAAGTCAATCCACGTAAAACACATTCGATGTTTATTTGAAGACTAATTAAGGGGTAAGGAGACAGACCGTTGTAAATTTGTAAAAGAAATTAATTTGTTTTTATTATTTGCTAAAATGATCTTATATGTAATCAAAAAGGGAATGAGAAGATTGTAGTGGGCGTGAAAAGAGTTGTAAAACGTCTAGAAATTTGAGTTCTCGAGCGCAATTGTTTAGCAGTATACGGGCACTTGAGCTTACTTCGCCCAATCCCAAGTCCCGCAATTTTCATTCGTTTCAAAAAATTTTCCTAATTATAAAAAAGTGCCTTATCCACAACGTCAATACATTCAATTATTTCATTCCGACCACTACATAAGACACAATATTTTCAAACTACCCGTAGGCAAGTAGATTAAACGATTTTTTTTTTCCTTTTATTTCTAAATTCATCCAATTGCGTCAAAATGGAGCACAGGCCGCAGAGGTGCACTAATTGAAGGTTCCTCACGAGAATGGCTCTCGCGTCGCTATTTTTTTACTTTTTCTGAAAAAAGATTTTCTTTTCCAGTACATGAAAGAACGCTTAATAATCTCCTATATTCTTATTATTCAATTATGTTTTCCTCTATCCCAAGGAAATTGTCAAAAAAAAATTCCGTTTTTCTTCGGCTTAAGGCACCTCTCTCTCTCTCTGTCTCTCCTCGATTTTATGACGCTAAAGCGCGTCATATGTACTGGAAATTAAATGTGTTACATAAATATATATACAGAGTTCCGAAGTAAAGTAATTTATACATATATATATATATACAGTGAGTGTTACGTTTGGATATCCCAACCTAATCAAAATTTACAAAATAATTCTCAAAAAAAAAAAAAAAAGAAAGAGGAAGAAAAGTGAAAAAAAGAAACAACAGAAACTTAGGTAAACAAAATTTTTTGGCAAATTCCTTGGATAAAGCTTGCGGTGTGTGTGTGTAGATGCCTTTTTTCTTTCTTTTTCTCGTGTTTTGCTCTTCTTTCTTTTTTTTTTTTTCTTTGGAATAAAATAATTGAAATGTGTTAGCTTTGTTTGGGTACGTGCATGTACATTTTATTGGTTAAATAAAGCGCTTTAACGATTCTTGAACTATGCGAAATACAAATATGTGTACATACAACAACAACAAAAACAACAACAACGACGACGACTATCATCAAGTAACGTAACCATGCAATGTATGCATAGAAAACCGAAACTTCTGTACAAAGGAAAACAAAAAAAAAAAAAAAAAAATTAAAAAAAAACAAATAAAAAGCGATTTTTGTGGAAAAAAAAACTGGAAAACCCCAGCAGTAAAAAAAAAAAAAAAAAAAAAAAAAAGGAAACATTTGTTGCATCGAAGGCATACATAAGCAAAATAAATAGATGCACAGAGAAGAAAATTTCCCTTTTAAATTATGACTTTCGTTGTGCGGGGAACACATACCTTTATTTCCCAATCCAACTTGTGTACAAACTCTGCAACTAAGATCTCCTGACATCTTTCTCAGTTTGCTATCTATTTTCTGTGCCACTGAGAGGGTTAACATTATTTACTTTGCAACGACTTAAAGTCCTTTGTTGATGTAAAACATTATATTAATATATATATGTATAGATGGTTCGACGCGGATGTTATAAATGGAAAATGACAGAATTATTGGTGGAGGTGAAAACAAACTCCCCGCGGCTGTAGCTGACAATGCAAACACACACAACGAGAAGTTTATTAAATTGGTTTAATATAAAAATAAGGTAATAATGTCCTCCCGTAAGGTTTACCTGTATCAAAGGAAACAAAAAATGAGAACTGAAAATACAACAATAGAAGCATTTTTCCTCGTTTATAGCAGATATTGCGAATATATTAAAATCATCATATTGTTTGTAACTTCGAACGAGATTCGAGGATATCAATAAAGTATTAGTTGCTAATATGAGATTTTGTTCCTGTTTGTCTCTTCGTCCTTCTAGTTCTCGATTGAAAGAATCACTTTTACTCTAGAAAATAAAGGAAAAAAATGGAAGTCTTCATCAGCCTTCTTGGCTAATAGTCATATGGCCCAAGTTATAGACGAGATCGAAAATTACAATTTTCAGATATACAGGTTAAATTGAAAAGTGAGCATGTGCGTGTGCAGCGCTCCAATACGTTGAAGGAACGTCGAAAAGTGGATGAAATAGTTGCCCAATTAGGCAAAGTGTGTACGAGTTGATGATGCTTAATAGATTTTGGATGAGTATGGCGGTGATGGCAACTACAAACTACCCCTGATTTCAGAATTCATCTTCCAAACGTGGGCTTCCCGATCAGGCAGAATTAAAGAATTAGTGCTTGAATGAGTTAAAAAGAATATCGACCAATGCATGAAAATAACGAAGAAATTTATTATTAATTTTTTTTGTCCAATAAAATTCAAAAAAACAACACCATCCGATCCTTATACACATTCAGTCCCCTGTATGATAAAGTGAATTGTAGCTATTGAGAAAATTCAGCGCGAATCGAAGAAAATCTTTTTCTTTGTGCTCTACACACTCACGCGCAACTATTCAGTTAAGGTATTTGCGAAAGAACAAGAAAATATTTATAAAGTAAACGAGCAAATAACAACAACAACAACAACATAATAACAAATTCTAATAAATACCCCAAAGATTTTAAATAACTTTCTCATACTTTAGTGTGTACGTGTAAACGTAAAAGAAGAGGCTTTATATGAACACATCATAAAAGTTTTCCTTTTAGTGGTTATAGAACTCAGCTACAAGCATGCTGGATATACGAGGATCTGCCATAATGTTTGTAGAAAAATTTGGAAATAGTAATCAGGGGAGCGATATAATCCACACCAAACCATATAATCAAACTAATCTTGAGAGATTCTGAGCTTTGCGTTTGTGCATCGCTTTGTCTGCTTGTCACTGAGAAATTGCAAAGCTTTGAAAACATTTGATAGACAAGCAAAAACTAGTTCGTACACATACGATAAGCATTGGGGTCTTGCGAGTATACCGAATGTAGTGGAAGACTGACTCGCAAATGATTTAAATCTAAAATTTATGTTTACTATACCTCAGAGTTTGAGCTAACTGCATTTCGTACGACCTGCAATCATTATAAATATTGAGATTTGCTTCCATATAATGTGTCTTTCATTTTAAAAGCAAACTAAGTTGGAGTTAGGCTAACGTCGAAAACACTCAATATCGAATTTATAGCCTCAAGCGTCTCAAGGATTCTAACATAATCGACAATGTCAGTTATTTCCGAATCGGTTCAGCTTTTCTTTTTTTTTTTAACTAATGGATAGCTTATGCAAATGTCGTATACGCGGAAAGTACGGTAACTATAGTAAGTTGAAGAGACAACAGTGCAGAAAAACTGAAAGTACTACGCAGTCACGAGCTGGAAAACAAAGTCCTTACGCAGTAGAATATGAACGCAAAGCACAGCATTTGGTACATGAAGTGGAAACTACCACTCATGCGAAATTACCATAAGGATAGAACACACGCAATGCCATATAAAATTGAAGTTAAGTCTTATGAAATAACAATGAAACATGAGCTACGCAAAAATTTCCAATTGATTTGTAGTCCATGATGGCAAGGAATATCGGTTGTTCACTCTGAAATCCGCCTTCGACCTTAGAGGACGATTATAAAGACACGTAATTTTCGAATGAATGGGTAGAGGAAAGCCTGCTTGTCTTGCACAAAATTACCTTAATTTAAACATAAATAAAAAAGTGGTGCCATTGTCACTCCGGCCGAAAAAGAAAAGTATGTCAGTATTGCCTTAAAGTCAAGACGCAAGCCTAGGCAACTTATAAGGAATATATACCACTTGCCATTACAACATTGCTTCCGCTTTAATCAAGACTTTCCTTCTTAACGATCCATATGTATATTTCTTCATTTCATTGCCGATCGATCCGTCTTGTGTCGATCCATGCGATCATTTGTCGATTCGTCCAATCTTCGAACTATCTTTTCGATCGTCTTGCTATCACCCCGACCGTCTGCCGGCATATCCGAACATGTCTCGATGCATTGCCTGCAGTAACTGTTAATCGGGGTCTGTCCGTCGTCTACTTTCTCGGAAACGCGACCCTCCACTTATGAAACGTATAAAAGAAGCAAAATAGTCTTGAGTTTGTTTATAGTTTCGTAGTGATCACGTAAAAGCGAATCTGACTTTCCCACTTGCTTATTACATCGATTCAGACGAAGTGACTTCGTTTCGATTTGGTTCTCGATTTCTTTTTCCCATATATTCATTAGTTAAGACTGAGAATACTTTGTTGATAGCACGAGAGAACATTCGATAGTCATTTTTTTCTTTTTTTATCAATACTTATGAATGGCAATGTCTGTGGCCTTTGGCTTTTCTATTGAATTTTCCATTGGCATTGAACTCACAAGCGATTACGTAGTGATGGTGTTTTTTCGATGGTCATTTAAGCCTCTTTTAAAAACTTTTGCTTTTTTTCCCGTAAATCTACATAAATTTATTATTGTGTTACCCTTTTGACTACAGCCATGAATCTCTCGTCGACGTACAAGTGCATCAGTAATATGTCTGCCTGAATGCATACGAAAGTACTTTAGTTTATAAACACAACTGCTTATAAAGTCTCTCTTCTTTTCTTTTTTTTTTTTTTCTTCAACTTTATAATGACTGCCGACAAATTCTTTTACCACATGATACTCTTGCTATCACAGAATATAATCAAGTAGTGTTTTTTTTTTTTTTTTTTGCAAAATAATTTATTAAGTTCATATATACATATGTATCGCTCATATACACATATGTATACTCGAGCATATGGGCAGAGATAAGTACAGATGTAAATATATATATATATATATATATATATATATATATATACAGATATAAACATAGGGATTTTCTGCATCAACTAACCATGCATGCATGCCTACATACATATGCACACTTCTAAAAATTTTCTTTCTGTTTTTTTTTCTTTTTTGTTGTTTTGAATGTGGAAATAGCCCAGTGTAACACATGCTTACGAACTCGTACACCTAGTATGAAACTAAACTAATCATTATTCTTTCTCAGAGTATAAAAATGAGTTCTGGTGCTGTGTTGTGAAGTTGTTTTTCTCTTTTTTACTTTTTTAATTAAAATTTATTATTTGCTTTATTCCTTTAGGGATTTTATCTGCATTTTTCTTTTCTACTTTCTGTCATTGCATGCATGCACTGTAATCTTATTATTATTATTATTAGTTAGGGAGATATTTTTAAATATTCTGGTTTTTAGAAGATATTTCGCTTATGTTGGTCATGCGGGCAAGTTTGCAACACGATTGCTACCCTTTTCAGAGTTAATTTCGGGAAATCAATTAGAAGAAGATCGTTTTGGTTCCAGTTTTTTTTTTTTTTTTTTTTTCAATATTGTATTATCCTTTTTTTGCAATACACGGGCAGAGGGACATACATTAGCAAATTGAAATTTATATTGATATAAAAATATTCCATGCATACATAATGAAGCATAGTTTTTAATACACATTGAGCTTTATGTAGAAAAAGAGCACAACCCTTCAAATGCACTATTGAAAGGACCCCTCTTGTCAATAAAACATACTCATTAAAACTAAAAGGTAAATACGATACACATATGTATATTGAGTATACTCCACATATATCTAAATGTAGTGTTCGCATGAGAGAAGCAAAAGAGAAGTTTAGGTCAAGTTTGATATGCTCGACGAAGTTTTAAGGTCGTAGTAGTGATTTAAACAAATAGGCGGATGGACAAACGTCAAAAACTCGTCTTTTAATGCCTACAAATGTCATCCAGAATTATGCACAACACTTAAAAGGTGCATAATTGTATAAATATATACTAACAAATTGAGTTCTAGCTTAAAAAATTATGCATCTTCTGATATACTTTTTAGATTTCATCTATATTCCTAGACATGAGGAGTCAATTTAGTGACATAGTGAGTTCACCTATGTGATTGAAATTATGCCTAACATATTGCAAGTCATGAAGACCAAAATTATCAAAAATGTCACAGTAGTCTCTATGTCTTAGTTTTGTTACAAGGTTTTCGGTTGTGTTACTACACATAAGGTGCAATTTCCCAGTCAAAGGGTGCGCGTGTCTGTTCAATGACGGTTATGTAATATTAATAATAAGTTAAACGCTACCTATATATACTTACATATACGCTATGAAAGCTACGATTGAAAGTTTAGGGTTATAAGTTATTTTACTGTTACGCAATATAAAAAACGTATGCTTACAAAGCATGTTTAGCACAACGCAGACTTGCCTATTTAACGATTAATAATTTCGAAATGAAATAATTTCGTATCAAACTTGCTAGAAGGATTTAACCAATATTTCATCAATTCATATAAATTTGCATATTTATTGAACTAAGAATGCATGAGAGGTATATAACTTTTGCTTATTATTTATTCTTTTTTTTATCAATATATTCTGACTTCATATTATAGCAATTAGTTTCCCCCATATCTGACCATTGCTGTCCTAATTATGTTGTCAGTAAATTTTCTGCCTCATTGCAAAATAATAACATAATTTCAAAGCTTCATACTTTCCCTGTGCCAAACAAGATATAGAAAAAGAAATATGGATAAAAAAAAAAAAAATATTCCAGCATACAATCTAATACATGATGTTTAGTTGGGGAGAAAGAAAATGAAGAAAAATTGTGCAATTTCTTATCTAATCAATGGCATGTACGACCCAATCAAATTGACATTAATGAGCAACGTTGTACAAGCAACGAGAAATGCAGTTACAATATCTTGAAAAGAAAAAGTGCTCTAAAGACCAATCAAACACAACACCAACACTAACACCAATACCGCTCTTACTTAGTAGAATTTAAGCTGCCATACGATAGCAGCAAACGACAAGCAACGAACCGCACGTGCAATTTGCTTTAAACAAGTATAGGTGTATTTATGTACATTTTATATATACATATATATTTATATGTTTATGGAATAGTAGGTTGGAAAGATTAAACCACTACGTGTGTGCGTGTGCACCCAACTTTGCATTAGTATGAGAAAATGTTAAAAAAAAAAAACAAAAACGGTAATAAGTAAATATGGCACGAAAGCATGATTTTAAAAGGGTGCAAAAATATTAAATGTACATATTGCATAACAGAATAATAATTGAACGTTCATGCACTTTGCTACGAAATTATGCCCAGCTGAAGAGAGCGAGAAAAAAAAAAAAAAGGAAAAAGTGTATAAAATAAATTTTATATATTATTGTTCTTTAGCTTTTTGAGTAATTTTAATGTCAGATTTTAATGGTTTCACACGACGTATGAGTGCTACGTTAGAGATAGTATAAAAATAAACTTCACTACCTTTATTGTATTGTATGCTATTACTTCCTGTTCACTTTTATTATTTCACGATCTTAACAATTCCTATTTTTCGTTTTGTTTTTTTTTTTTTCTTATGTTAAAAGCAATACTTTACGTTCATGCAACAAAGCAAGCGTATGTATATTCAGCGGAGCACTGCGTTACTTTGATTTTCAATCTGTCTTATATATTTTTTTTCTATATTTTTTTCTATTAAGTCTGCAGAAAAAAGAAAAAGTCGTTTTTTTTTAAACTAACAATCTTTGGTTGTTAGAGCCAAAAACAAATAAACAAATAAACGGTAAGAATACTTCTGACTTTTATATAGAAAATGCAACTGTTTGATGTGTGTTAATGCAGTGATGCTGCTGATGATAGTTCTATGGTTGGAGAGTTGCTCTAGCGAAGAAATATATATATATATATATATATATATATATGCATTGACATATACATATAAGTATGTGATCATATAGAGGTATTTGTTTATGGATGAAATGTTTCAGTGTTGTTGCTGTTGTCGATTGTTAAGTACATCAGAATATTGTGCCAAGAGAGAAACTACTTTATATTTTATTTAATTTTTATTTTTTTGCTGCAGCAGTCAGATTTCTATTTCTATTTCTTTTGCTTTTTCTTTTTGCTCTACTTAAATAAGGACTCCGGAAATACGAACTAAGACGACACAGTTGTAAACATTATAATACTAACAACTGGTACAAAAAGTGAAATTTCAATAAGACGGAAAACTCAACGGAAAAGGATTAACTACGAAGTGAAGTTTCCTTCAGCTTAAGCCGAATCTTTTAATTCCTATCATGTACATAATAGAGTCTGCTTTCAAATAAAACATCGCTAATACAAAATGGACGGACTCAACTGATTTAATTACCTTCTGGTTTTAATTTTAGTCTGCTTAGTTATAGAACTATTAATGGCATAGTTTATTTTAGGGGGAAACACTGCTGCTTAGCTGATTTAATTAATTTCTAAAGAACTACTTTCAAAGTAGTTTGCAAGACTTCTTAATGTTCTCCTTCTTTTCATTTTTTTTTTTTTTTTTTTTTTTATTGTTTGTAAACAGAATAATAAAATTATTTTAACCTAATTCTCTAGTTTTTCTTATACATTATACTATAACTGTAACTAAAACTGTGGGAAGGAAAGGATGAACCTTGGATGCTCGTTTAATATATAAAGAAACGAATATATATAATAAAGAAGAATATATATAAAAAAATATATATAAAAAAACAGTCGTTTGTTTATATATTAATATATAAAAAAAAATTACATATAAACAAACAGTCGTTTGTGTATATATTATTTATCGGACGACTTTATTATAATCGTTCCTAGGTTGTTGGAATTTTGAAGTTCATAGCTGAGTTAAAGGCGAATTTGTTATTGCTTGGCGAGGTTCTCGAACATAACCTCTTATAAATACAAATTTAGTAAATCCACACCCCCTCATTCCTACGACTGTACAACTTTCTGTTAGCAAGACTAGCATCGATGCGCGGATTCAATTTACTACTAATAAATCCTTAGGTCAAATATTTAGGTTAATACTAGGACAGGTATGGACAGATACGCTGACGGAAAAAGCCCCAAGTATAACATGAAACTTCCTAAAATTCAACAATTTCAGAAAATGCACTAAAGTGCATAAATAGGTAGCCTATAATATATATATATATATATATATATATATATTATTTATGTCATTAAAATTTCGAGTGAATCAAAGTTGAAAAGTTTGCGGTTAAATATATTCGAAGTTATTACAGACCTGTTTTAACGTAAATTTCTTTTTGGGCGATTTTCTTTACACGTTTTTTTCACGAAGACAATGTAAGCAGATATACCAAAACCAATACAAATCACAAAACGAAAGAAAGACATCCGTCTCATACATTAAAGATAAGTCATTCACTCTTTAATATATTCCGAGTGAATGTGAAATAAACATATGGACGTACAGTATGAAAGTGACTTGTTTCTAAATTTTTCTGTTTGCCAGCTTGTCAGACGCAATTGTTTAGTTACAAGTCTCAATGTATTGAGTATGTAACCAAGAGAAGGCAAACTTTTCAATTCATTTTAACATACACTTCCGCTGGTATTTATTAGCTTCATTTTATCTTGTAATGGCCAATAATCAAACGAATACAAGAGTTTGTGTACTTGAGATGAAACTACAAAACGTTACGGAGCTGAATAAAACATACAATGCTGTTTTTGTATACAATATCACAGGTCTGTCAATAATTCCCGGAACTCATACATGGAGATCGTCTGTAAAAAAATTTCTATATTCGTTTTTGAATCACACAAATTCCTCAAATGACTGCAGTTCAAATTTCCTATCCATTCAGTCAGTTGTAGACGCACTAAAGCGATTTTGGTGACGCTACGTTTGTTATTTTCAAAAACATCCGGATTTCGTCTTATGACTAAATATTTTGAATTTGCTTTGATCTATCGAGGAGCGAAAACGGTAAGGAGCTTTGCGTCGAGTGCATCGTTGACGTTGAACGCAATTTCGATAATCGGAAAGTGCAGAGATACTTCACATGCTAAAGATCATGAACAGTGTTCTTAGTGCTTTGTTTAATAATTCGGGCATTAAAATATTATTTCTTAAACGGATACGGCGGTTATTCTCAGTGGAACAAGTGCGATAGTATGTCACAAGTTGATCGAGTAACTGACTTCGATTGACTCCGAAATAACTCTTGAATTTGGAATTTGCAAAAGAGTGTCATTTCTTTTAATTAGTTCCGACAATTACTGACCGATGCGTTATTTCTCTTTCATGCTTTGGCGTTTTATCAATAAAAACACAAATTTATTTCAAGCGCTTACAGAAAAATTGAACCGTATAAGAGCAACAAAAGCAGTAACAGCAACAACAATAACAACAATGATAATAACACATCCTCACAAGTATAAAGAGAAGCCTCGAACGGCTTAGTCTTATACAGTATAATAAGGGATAGTTGGAATAGTTTCCTCCGTCATTTCTTATTTTTATTCATTGAGTACTATAATCCTTACAGTTTACCCCAGCTATTGTATATAGAGAAGTAAAAGAATATTGTGTGTGTGTGTGTGCATAAAGGTATGTATAAGCATACATAAACATAGACAAGCTAATGAATAGACCACTCAAAATGGTACACACTTTATATACATATACGAAAGAACATGTAATTAATTCTATACATCAGGTAACTAAAAGGAAAAAATTGAGACAAAAGCTGAGCACTATACGAAGGCCTTTTCGTGAAGCTTTCTTTTCTTTCACTTTTTTTCCTTTTTGCTTATTTAAGAATTACAATAGCATGTCACTTTATTGTGTCATTTTGTGTAACAACACACTGGAATTTAAAATGAAGGCAACTGGCCAAGCAGTAAGACGAATAGCTAGCTAGCTTGGCAGCCAGGCAGGCATAAAGCCAGCAGAAAAACAAGTAAGAAAATTATATTCGGCACTAGCCGCATCTTCTACACCCATCACCATTATCTTAAGGATAAGAGGGCAACAAAAAAAAAAAAGAAGGAAATTCCGATAGTCTGTGATATTGACAGTTTCGCCCAAAGTTATAACTTTAGTAATAACTAAGAAGGCCTTCTTTTTTTACTTTTAAAAGAGAGTCATCATTGCGGAAGTGTGCTTTGAGCGATTTGGTCCATTTTCAAATACCCATCTGCATGCAAGACCTTCCGAAATTAATCTATCAAATTTGCAATCGATATCATAACACATGCCTAGATCGATCCAGACTAGCATGGCAATCAACGCTTTATAGCGTTTCTGAAGTTGAACGTTGCAAACGTGTTGATAAAACGAAGATATCCCCATCCTTTTGTGATGGGTCTAACAAGAGATAGAAGACTATGGTTGGTCTTTTCAATAACACAGTATTGTGTATAATGTTGTGTAAATAAAAGGCTTTAAAGGTCAAGGCCATTTGGCATAGAGAGAAAGAGAGAAAGTATACAGCAGGTATATATACATATTTATTTATGTAAGTATAAAGAAGAACAGAAGAAGAAAAGTTATCCATTAAATTGCAACAACCTTGAAGTTTGCACAAAATTTAAAAATTTCAATGCATTTATTATGTATAACAACCCTTGTCAGTCAAAAGAAGTGGCAGGAAATATATATGTATATATGTATATACAACTAAACAACATCCTTATTATTTTTGTTGACGTTGCATGTAAATACCGTGGCATGTGATAATTTTTTTTTTTTTTTTTTTTTTTTAAGCTTTTAAACGCTTCTTAAATTATTTGCTTTACTTCATAGTTTTGTAAGCATATTGACAAAATTCTTTACTAGAATTTTACGCGGATTTCGCATTGAGGATTTTTCATGAATTTATAAAACGCAGAAAGTCAAAAATTCTTTACTCTTCATCTTTTCCTTCTTGGTTTCGTTTCTTATCAAGCAGATGCTACGATAAAAGATCTGTCTGTCGTGCAAGCAGCGCAATGTCGAGATGACAATATAGTATAACCATGAAGTACTACTATAAAGGCACAGAACAAAAAAAGAAGAAAAAAACAAAAAAAAGGAAGGAAATTTAAATGATTTGAAAATGTTTGCATAGCTTTGGCATTCAACCATATTCACTACATGATGATGATAAGAAGATTTAACGCTTCTAAGGCAAATGCATAAAACATGAATGTTAAGGCTTAAGTGTGACTGGCTCGATATGATACGGTTGAATAATAAATTTCAGGTATTTGAAAAACTTGATAACAAAACTGAGCGAAAAAGCGTTGAATATATTTTTATTAGGTATCTATGGGGGAAAAGAAATAATATTGAGGATTAAAAGTTTTTGTCAAGTCAATAAAACATACATGTCCAAAATTCGAAGTTTAATCTTTTACGTGGAAAATGAATTTTTTTTTTCGTTTTTTACTTTAATTTTTAAATTTTAATACATAATCGTAAGGAGTGGTTATCTCGGAGAGTTTTTGTTAAACTATCAGCAAAATAATATTAAAACTAGCAACCAAATTGTGTCAGCTCATTATCGCATGTAGAAAAATATAAAATTATAGATGATCAAGAGACGGGCTACCACACTTTCCTTAAAGCGACTAGAAAGAGTAGCCATACAGACGGTCTCATCCAATCCATTTTCAATAGATCGTGTTCTTGTATGCAAAGCCGTCTCGAAATTTGCGAACTGTAGGTTGAATATAAACGAGCGAAACGACGGACGGACACTGTTAAATCGATTCCGAAAATGATTTTGCTTTGCTAAGTAAAGCAAAGACTAAAGTTAGTGACTCGGTGCTGCGTATATCGGTACAAACCTTCGTTTACCACGGTTAGTAAAGGATACAAAAAGTGAATCAAGCTACTTCTGAACAAAGCGCACCTGGATAAGCTTTTTGTAAATAAACTCGAATAAGTGAATCCACGTTTTAGAAAAAGCCCGTAGAAGGCAAAAATTGTGTATTCTTAAGATTTTAAATCTGTATACCGGGCAGTGTCTATGAATCTGGAACAAGCGAACTTTCATCTTAATCAAATTCGATGCCCAATTAGCTTCATACCTTTGTCAGTTCATGTGAGGCCGACTGAAGAGATTTCACCACACTTGCGTGGATAGCCTGAGCTGATGATCCTTCACTGATCACTTTGCGAAACGTGCACAACGATCAGACATATGAAAGCGCATCGTATTCGTTACATTGATGCAAGCCATTCGACTGACCTCAGCGACGCTATTATATTGTAACTCATAATGCAAAGTATATTCAGAACACATCCACGCATTCCCCAGAAAGGTCAAGGTTAAAAACTGTTTCATATTTCGATATAAAAACTTTAGTTTTTAATAAATTTATATTAAAACTTCTTTTTTTATTTAGTCATATACTGGTAACAAGGATAAATTTGATTCTCTTTTGATAAATTTCTGCCTTCGCGTTGAACTTCAAATCAAACTTATTAGCATTATGGCATCATACGCCTGCCGCTTTCATATGTAACGTACGTTCCAAAAGGTTTTAGCTTAGTTTGTGTATTAGTGCCGTAGAACTACAATTTCACGATATAAAAAAACCCATTCATGTAAATTTAATAAACACAAGACCTTGAGCTTAATGGGAGCATATGAAAATCAAGCGTTTTTTTTTTTTGTTTTCTTCTCTCTTTTTTTTTTTGGAGAATCTGCGCTAGACTGGAAAATAATTTTTGCTTTCGTTTTGTTTTACTTGGTTTCGTTTTTACTAAAGGAACGCATGCATTTGCTGAGTTTTTGTATTTGTGAACTTGGAAAAACTGTAAAATTAAGTTGAATAAACTTTATTACTTTTATGCAAAAATAAATTTGAATAATTGAAAAGAAAAGCAAAAAGCGAAAATTTTGTGAAACGAAATAAGTAAAATTTAATTAAACTTGATTTTAATGCGGCTTAAAGGACATTTATGAACTAGATATCAACACCAACGGAAGTTGGATTCGAAGAAACGAATTGCTACGACGATTAGTCATCCGCTTCGTTATGCTATTTTATTATAAAATTTAATTTTACTAATCAAACCTTAGGTGATTCTTACATAATGTTTTCCACACAATCACAAATTGCTACTTACATTACATAATAGAATGCATGTAATGTCTTTCCTCTTGATTTAGTGGATGGAAAATGTTAAGCTAAGCATTTTGTATAATCAAAAGGGATAGATATATCGATGAGTAGTGCAAAATAAGGAAGAAAAAAAAAACAAAGCAGAAATTATAGTTTCCTTAAGTTCAGAAAATTCCTCTACATTCTTTCAAACCATATGACTTTGTTTTTGTAAGCCCCTATTACTTGTTAATCATCTCAAATCCATTGCAATATGTAGAAAATAAGACGTTCAGAACTGTCTCTTTGGGATATAACGCATTGCTTTCTTTCTTCTGGTCTCCATTGTTCCTTGCCTTTTATCACGGTGTCGTTTTCTGAATCGATTTAGCCATGTCTGTCCGTCTGTCTTCTTAAAGTCTCTGTTGATTTTCGCGCTCATGTCTCAGTTTCCGAGATAGATAGCGAATTTGTTTGGACTTATTGAGGGACCATTGCGGGAAGATGAAAAAAATTTTTAAATTTTTAGGAACAAAACCAACAAAAATTGAAAAAAGGAGCGTTTCGAAATACTAGGCAGATGCTGGCGAAATGAAAGGAATCAATATATCCTGCAATAGATTTGATTCCGCGAACACGGACTTGCTAGCTGACTCACACATATGAAGCAATTAATAACAGACCGAGGGTAAAAAATGGATGGATGGACAACTAAATCATATCAAATGTATTCCGAAAGATATTCGTGTATATTCAATGAACTCCCTGGACCTCAATTCAATTTGTGCACATCGAGAAAGCTA
Source organism: Glossina fuscipes (assembly GCF_014805625.2). Classification (NCBI taxonomy): domain Eukaryota; kingdom Metazoa; phylum Arthropoda; class Insecta; order Diptera; family Glossinidae; genus Glossina; species Glossina fuscipes. Next base: position 11,740,062 of record NW_023998417.1, read on the forward strand.
ACAAGAAGCTGAAAAAAAAGTGCAGGATCAGATCAGCCAGACATTTGTACATAATTGCGGTATGCTTTCAAGCTTACCTCTGAGACAAGCGAATCGGTAATTTTGCTTTACCACGATTTTATGATCACAACAGAAAACAATCGAAAAGAAAGACAAAAGAAAAACAAAAACAAAAACAAATTTCAGTAAACTGCCTTTTATTTATCTGACATGGGATCGACAAAGTTTCTCTAAAAACCATAAATGAGTAAAGTTTTAATATAAAAAATTCATTTTGCAAAGCAAAAAGCAAAATTTTACATAAAACCAAGTCTGTGGTCTTTCTAACACAAGAACCGAGAAAACATCTTTGCAAACAAAGCCAAATACAAAAAAACTTATGTCCCATTATGGTTTAATTTTTTTTTTTTCAGTTAATACTTTTTGCCTAACAGTTGCTTCAGATATTCAGTATTAAAATTTTGTAAAAATTGAAAAACAAAACAAAATAATCGTCATATTTAAGCATTAAGATCAAAAAAAAATAGTGCCATTTAAACATTTTAAAAGTTATTATTATTTCTTTATTCTATCAATATTCGAAAATCTTGTTGAAATCCTTTGTTTAAATAACTTTGTGACTTTTTGATTTTACTACGACTCAGAAAAAAAAAACTATTACAGTAAATCCAGCAAACTTTGCAAACTCTAAACACATTTCAGTTAATGCAGACACAAAACAAAAACAACAACTATAACTATAACTAGAGCAAGGAGCACAAAAGGCAATAAGGAAGAATAGTCAGCCAATAGGCAAGCAATCAGTCACTACTACTATTACTACTATTACTACTACTACTACTACTACTTGCTGGATGCCGAGCTGACGGAGCTCAACCACGTCCTTATTTCCAAAGCACATAGACAAGCACAGTGCAACATCTGCAAGCTTTTGCAAGACGGTTATTACGTGACAAAAAACAAAGATAAATAAATGAGAATTTTTTCCTATTAGGATTAAAACGAATATCACGCACATTTCAATCGAAAACTATTTCAAAATTAAAATTAGTTAAATTTTATACATATAAAAAATATTTGAAAAAAATCTCTTTAGGGAGAGATCTGTTCACCAAAAAGCGAGGACAAAATTGCGAACGTCTTTGGGTCATGATTTTCCTCATGCGTCTTAGTATTTTCGATGAGAAAGATTTTTTCAAGATGCTTATCGCATAATCACTCGCATGCTATGCTTGTTAGGGTAGTAAAGCATGAAGAGAGAATTTTCGAAAATTTATAACTATGATGACAACTATTTAGATAGAATAGCTCAAGATACAAGCTGAACTACGCTCATTTTGCCGAACACAGTTGGTTGGTTAGAAAAATTATTATCATCTGCTTGTATTTTCTCAGCTTTATGTATATTTTTTTTTTTTTTTTTTGGCTTTAGCTAACTAAACATTTATACCTATCGAAATATGACTGCAATTAGTTTTATCTTTGTATTTGAAGCATGAATTGAAATTCCTGATGAACTTTTTAACATGTCGGTCCGTACATCCATGCATTTTTCCTTTCAATTCACAAAAAACTCATTTAATGCATAGCTACTTAAAACTGACATCTGACATATACTTAAATGTTCTCTTCTTCTTAATCGGTAACTCTGCTAAAACGTAAGAGATTCGTTCATTGGAAGAATTAGTTTTAAAAATGCATCATTTCGAAATGTTATATATATGCTATTTATATATGTACATATATGGAAAAGCGCATCCGAAATGCTCTTGTTAATTGAAAAACATAATTAATTTCACAAGGGTGTGAAGATAAATTCGAATTTAACTAGTAAAGACACCTACCATTTCTCTTAACATACCTCTGTTAACGACTTAACAGAGCTCATGTTAAATTTTTTAAATTACTTATAATTGAGATATAGTTGGTTTGAAAGCCTAATCCGTCCATATTAAAAAAAAAAAAATATTTTTGTGGACATTTCATGAATCCATATAAAACTACCTTTCAAATAAACTAAACAAATTCAAATTCTGCTTATGGAAACTATTTTTAACGGTATTTGAAATT